>NC_083774.1:40402950-40455450 GCF_963514075.1 Conger conger | reverse complement strand
GCTGTTCGCATTCTCAACATCAAGTCAAGCCGCTTCTGTGTGGGTGTTGTCCTCTTGGGGCAAAAAGAGCGCTGTCCTTTTGGCCTCATCCTACTCAGATGAGGATCAGCACCTCCATTTTGAATTGTCGAAGGAAAATATGTCCCCTTCAAGTAGGGGGGGGGGGGGGCAGGTGGAGGTTTTCAAGTATATTGGGGTGTTATTAATGAGTGAGGAAAAAAAGGAATCGAGAGATCGACTGCTATGTAGGTGCTGCAACTGCAGGAATGTGGTTCTGGGAACTTCCACCTGGGAGGAGACCCAGATTACATTACATTACATTACATTACATTAATGGCATTTGGCAGACGCTCTTATCCAGAGCGATGTACAACAAAGTGCTAAGTGCACTGAAAGACCCTAGAGGAAAGTTCAATTTCAACTGCCTTCAGATGCAGACCCAGAACACACTGGAGGGGCTGTGTCTCCCAGTTGGCCTGGGGTCGCCTGGGGATTGATGAGTTGGAGGAATCCTCTGGGCTGAGGGATGTCTGAGCTGCTCTGCTTGCCCTGGGGCCACCGCAACCCTGACGTGCATTAAATGGATAGAAAATGGATGGTGTATTGGGAGTGCCATTGGCATTGCTGATGAGGAGGACCATGATGGGGAGAGAGGGGTGAGAGGGGTTGGAGTGGGTGGTTTTGATGATTTGTGACCAGGTTTGTTTGGTGTGTATTGGTTTGTGAGTGTGTACTGATGGTGTTCCTCTCCCTCTCAGCCCGGCATCAGATGGATGAAGTGAATGACGAGCTCCTGAAGAGGATCACTACCAGTAAGAGCCAGGGGCCCACCCGAAACTTCCGGGTGGAGCGAACGTCCAGTACCAGCGTCCCGCTCAAGTTTGAATCCACCCCCCAGCAGGTCACCGCCTGGCTCAAAGCCAAGGGCTTCTCCGAGCCGTGAGTACTCACGCATTATACAGGCTGGTTTGTAGTTACTGAGTGTGGACTGTACAGGCTGGTTTGTAGGAGTTGATGTGTATTATACAGGCTTGTTTTTCAGATTGATTGGGATTGTACAGCCTGGTTTGTAGAAATTGATATGGATTATACAGCCTGGTTTGTAGGAGTTGATATGGATTATACAGCCTCGTTTGTAGGAGTTGATTCAGATTATCCAGCCTGGTTAGTTTGAGTTGATGTGAATTATACAGGCTGGTTTGTTTGTACTAAGTTGATGTGGATTGTACATGCTGGTTTGTTTGTACTAAATTGATGTGGATTGTACATGCTGGTTTTTATTGGGATTATTTTTGCTCTCCTCCTTCACAGCACTACGGACTGCCTGGGCATACTGACGGGGGCGCAGCTCTTCTCCCTAAATAAGGAGGAGCTGAAGGCTGTATGTGGGGAGGAGGGGGCACGTGTGTACAGCCAGACCACTGTACAGAAAGCCCAGATAGAGGTGTGTCCTCCTAAAAATCACATGCACTCTAATTGTAAAATGAAGTCGCACATCACCCGACTCCACGCAGACCGACTCGGACTCTTTAATTAAGGGAACAATAAGGGAGTAATAACAGACCAAAGGGAACAATAAGGGAGTAATAACAGACCAAAGGGAACAATAAGGGAGTAATAACAGACCAAAGGGAACAATAAGGGAGTAATAACAGACCAAAGGGAACAATAAGGGAGTAATAACAGACCAAAGGGAACAATAAGGGAGTAATAACAGACCAAAGGGAACAATAAGGGAGTAATAACAGACCAAAGGGAACAATAAGGGAGTAATAACAGACCAAAGGGAACAATAAGGGAGTAATAACAGACCAAAGGGAACAATAAGGGAGTAATAACAGACCAAAGGGAACAATAAGGGAGTAATAACAGACCAAAGGGAACAATAAGGGAGTAATAACAGACCAAAGGGAACAATAAGGGAGTAATAACAGACCAAAGGGAACAATAAGGGAGTAATAACAGACCAAACCGCCAAATGCCTAATTGTGAAAAAAGTGAGCAATGTCACAGCCGATGATTATTTTAAAATGATTTCTATGAAAAAATAATCCTTGGTGAAAACACACCTAATGTCATTTTATGCGGCATAATGTGTACCTTTCAGTTGCAACCATAGCAACACCCACGCTGTGTTTCCCGCAGCATAGCTAGCGTTACAGTTCCGCATGTTGTGACCTTTGGGTTTAAAGAATTCAGGCTCATTGAGCCAAACTAAATGATTGCAACTAGCAAAATGTGCAGCATTAAAATAAAAGATGCGGGAGGAACCAGCACCGGGATCCCACCGCTGTTCACTGTTGCCAAACGTAACTTGGCTAAACTGCTGCGTTGGCAAAATTACATGTTTCAGAGTCAGTATAATGTTTATGTCACTGTTTAACGGTAAATTGTCTTTCTTTGTTAACTGTCAAGTTGTAGCAATGTTGGATTGTATTTCAAATGGTTGATGTTCAAAAGTAAGTTATGCAAGCCAGAGAACCACAGGCATAACGTATAGTAACATGAGAACAAACTTCAGGTTGGCTTGAAAATCCCCTTCCATAGTCAACATAGTTCACAGAAGCAGGTGTGATTTCATTTTATTCTTGCATAAGAAATATCTCATTTGATTTTTTTGTTTATGATTAAAGTAAATGCTTAACAGTTACTTTTTAATTTTTAAATGAAAGGTAAGAGTATATTAATAAACCAATACTGCAACATGAATCAAATTTCAGCACCTTGTAACTTTACAAGTAAAGTTATAATTATTATTATTAAGTCGCTGATAAAGCTTGAGCCTAGTCCTAGACTAAATTCAGTTTGAGAATATCGAGATGCTCCATACAAAACTGCTTTTAGTCCAGGATTAAGATTAATCTGTGTCCATGTAACAGGCCCATAGTGTGTTATTGACCCTCATCTTATTACAGGCCCATAGTAATGCTTTCATTTCAGACAGAGTAAAAAAAAAAAAAAAAAAATAGAACAGTTATTCATTTAATCTTATGTATTGATATATTGATTAACTACCACACCAGACCTCAGGTTTTGGCAAAGCCTTTCTCCAGCCATCTTGAGAAAGGCTTTGCCAAAATGTTGGCCGAGAAGTGATAGTTCACTGATATATGAATAAATAAATTAAATAATAACTATTTTTTGTGTATTTTCTTTTTTGCTGATATGACTGTTTCTTCAGTTGTCACACACTTGATGTCATATGCAAAATATGTCTTCTACACTGGTTTCTATATTTTCAATCAGCAGAATCGTGATGAATTTCTATAGGCATACTGTTGTTTAGGCTGCACCATCCTGGAGACTTGAGACTTGACTCGGACTTGCATTTGATGACTTGTGAACATCTCTGACTCGCACACACACACATACACACACACACACACACACACACACACACACACACACACACACACATACACACACACACACACACACATTCTAATTGTAAACTCTCTCTCTCACACACACACACGCTCACGCACACACACATTCTAATTGTAAACTCCCACACACACACACATTCTAATTGTAAACTCTCTCTCACACACACACACACACACACACACATTCTAATTGTAAACTCTCTCAAACACACACACACACACACACATTCTAATTGTAAACTCTCACACACACACACACACATTCTAATTGTAAACTCTCTCTCACACACACACACACACACACACACACACTCGCATATTTTAATTGTAAACTCTCTCACACACACACACGCACACACATTCTAATTGTAAACTCTCTCTCTCACACACACACACACACACACACACACACACACACTCGGAGTGTAACCTCTAACTGTGTTGTCTACAGAAGAGTCGTGGGGACTCAGAGCTGCAGGAGATCATGAAGAGAAGGCAGGAGATGGTCAACGCCCCCTCTGAAGACTGAGTGCACAACCTGTCAATCATATCCCTGGCAGCCAATCCCCTGCAGCACTTCCCAAACCTCATCCATGGCCCCGCCTCCTTCTCCCTCCACTATGTTAGCTACAAACTCCACAAGGATGTTACACAAAATATTTTTTTAATTGTATATTTATTTTTTTATTGTTTGTGTATTCCTCATTTTAGCCCATTCTCTTTACATGTATTGCCTTGTTTGTTACGTTATTCTTAAGATATATATTATGCTTTTGAAGGGTATGCAAATGTGTGTATGTGTTTGTGTGTCTGTATGTGTGCATGTGAGAATACCTGTGTGTCTGTGTTTGTACGTGCCTGTCTGTGTGTTAGCGCGGGTGTATGCATTTCTCTTTGAAGCCTTGTCACTGTGTCTAGGAAATAATTAGTGAAGAATAAGTATTAAAATGGTCTTCAGTTTTTGTCTGCAAAATATTTGTTAACACATTACAATTAGGTTAAATGAATTGGCATTAACTAATGTAGTTGTAGTCACTATGTACTCAAGTTAATCTGTACAGCTTTGTTTGTAATTAATTATGTTAACAATTGCATTAGTTAATAATTCATATTGGAATGAAAAAAAGTTAATAAACTAATTATAAGTTTATCCTATGGTTTGTGAATGTAGAAATATATGATACTATAATAATGTATCTAATACATTGGTTTTTAGTTTACACATACATTAATTAATGAGGAATGCATTTAATGTTAACTGCAGTAGTTAGTGCCAATTCATTTACATTATTGTAAAGTGCAACCAAATACAAAGATACAGGTTTTAATGTGCATAAAACAAAACTGACTCACTAACATAATCATCGATAATCAAATTGATCATTTCACATAATCCATTATTGAACATTCCACCAAAATGAGAAAATATCTTTAAACCTGCAGTTCTTTGTATATTTTAAAATTGTGAAGTATGTATTTTCTGTGTTGCTGCAGAGACTTTCACATTTAAAGAAAATGTACATTGAACAAAAATAAGAAAAAATCTAACCTTTTCATTTCTGTGACTTGATATTCAGTATCTTACAGAACTAATACAGTGTTTACTTCTGATATGCTTAATTTGAAGAATTGTATTTTCTGTAATGGTATCTACCATGGTGGAAGACATTCACATATTTACTCTACATGTCATATATAAGTTTACAGCTTTTTTTGCATTAATAAAGCCAGTCGGCTACCCTTGAAAATCATAAATTAAGGTGAACTTTACCCTAAAAACTATTTCTCTCATGATTTGGCATGTGTGGTTGTACCCTTCATATAATACATGGTAACATATACTTCATGTGTCAAAGCCAATATCTTTCATCTGCATCTACAAAAGTCACTGGGAATGACTCCCCTGCTTGTCATGTAAGTGAATAGAGGTGTCTGAATTGGAGGGCACTGTGCAATACTGAAAAATCAACTGTGTTGTATTGTTTAGGAGTGGTCCCAATAAAGTTTGATAGGCCACCCCCAAAAGGTTAGGGGTGGCCTTGTACTGGGGGAATGAGTTACGGAGGTGACATCATTGTGGAAGGTGGTGTTCTGTACATGTTGTCGATGACAAAAGTCCATGTGAAATGACAAATGTGGATGAGAGCATTTTTAAGGTGCTCTCTTTTTGGAGTTCACCTTGAAGATCTGAAGATGTAGACTTGCTGGAATTACAGGACTTGAACACAACCTCACTTGTTGGTGACGCTTTGTTTTTTTAAAATTTTTTATGGGATTATAAAGGTCTTGGAGACTGCTTCTATCCTGCATAGTGTCTTCCCTCAAGTGCTATTTTGGTTACATTTTCTGTACACCGAGACACACCAGTCATGCTTAACTCCAACAATGCCCCACAGCAGAAATATTTTCATTATACAGTCTGCATAGCTCAATAAATGATGCCTGCTAATAAAATAAATAACAGAAGAAATTAGTGTGAGTTACACAAAAAGACCAGCTCTTATTGTGCACCCCAAAAGACCCACTGCCATTGTACACCCCAAAAGACCAGCTCTTATTGTGCAGTCCAAAAGACCAGCTCTCAATGTCGCCCCCAAAAGACAAGCTCATATTGTGCACCCCAAACGACCAGCTCTCATTGTGTACCCCAAAACACCATCCCTCATTGTGCCCCCCAAACGACCAGCTCTCATTGTGTACCCCAAAAGACCAGCTCTTATTGTGCACCCCAAAAGACCAGCTCTCATTCAGCACCCAAAAAGACCCGCTCTCATTTTGCACCCCACAACACCATCCCTCATTGTGCCCCCCAAAAGCCCATCTCTCATTGTGCGCGTTATGACCTCTGTCGTAAGCTTTTGTTTGCAGTTCTGCATCCTGGCTGGATGCACGACCATCTTCATTTTACCACTCCTACTGATCTGGGTAGACTAGCTCTGTGACCCTTTTGCGTTTGTGACTGGATTATTGATTACTTTGTTGACTTGTGTATGACTGTATTTGTGCTTGACTTACGATTCTCGCCTAGCCAGTTTTGATTTGTTTGCTTCTTTGATTTTGACTCTTGCATCCCTTAGGAACCTGATTTCTTCCAAGCCATTTTTGATCTGTTCACCCCAGTGCCTCACTTGTGCTCGACCCTGTTTGGCCACCCTGACTGTGACTTTGATTTTCCCATCTGCTCGCCGTATAGTGGCTGTGGTAAAGGTAGAGTGTTTCCAGCTGGATTGCATCCTTCCAACAGGACACTTTGTTATTTTGCTTTGTTATTTTTAGTTTGTTATTTTTGAAGGCAATCATGGGAGGAGACCTGATCTCCATTGGGGGTTAGCTACACACCACTTTGACCCTGGTAAGCTTTCAAAGACTACTGTTCATTTTGTTTCCAGCTCTATGTACAAGAACACACCAGCTCTGTGCACAAATCTTTCAGGCCTGGACACCATCCAGGGGGGCAATGGTGGAGTTGCTAAAGTAATGATGTTGCTATAGAAATGGTTCTAGAATATAGTCCCATTCCCATTGGCAGTCATTATCAGACGTAATTAAAATGTTCAGAATTTCTGTTTGTGGTTCATTGAATAGTCTGAACAAGAAAAGTCAGACTCTATAACATAATGATGCTGCAATTGACTGCCATCCCTCTGGCCTGGTCCCAATTCACCTCTTAATCATTCCGGTTGCACAATAACACTCATTCTGCACTTTCATAAGGGTCACCATCTTGTATAAGGGTTGTCCCAGGACTGAGTGAGCCAAATTTCAGTGGCTGTTTGGCCCTTTCCCTCCATAATGAGGAAATTAAAGAGCTGGCTTAAAATCTAGTACTCACCCTGCATGTATTGCCTTGTTTAATGCTGTTAGAGTTGCTAAAGCATGGCAGAACTGATCATTCAAATAGTTTTACTGCCATTCTTCGTTTTAAAAAAAAACATTATCATGGTCATTGCAGTATTGTCTTGTTTGTGAATAAGTATTGTCTCAACTAATGATAATTTCCATCAATAAAAATATACTATAGTGTCTTCAACACTGAAAAAATATTTTAACTTCCTCTTGACTGATATAAATTCCGTTTCGAGTTTATCACTGGGAGTTTGAAGTGTGAACGGAAATGCATTCAATTATTAAAAGCAAGAATGATTTAGTATTCTTCACACATGCAATTTGGTTCTGTGATCAACACCAACTTGCCCACCCAAGTTTCGAAATAAAAAATAAAAGCCTAGCTTTTTACTTCCAAGCCAAAGATAAGGACAACATTGATGTTAATTCAAAACAGGGGGGTGACTGAGTGAGCATTTATGCATTACCAAACCCGCAGATGGTGCAATGTACTCTAGTGTTACCCAGCACATACAGTGGTGTGAAAAAGTGTTTGCCCCCTTCCTGATTTCTTTTTTTTTTTTTTTTTTTTTTTTTTTTTGCATGTTTGTCACACTTAAATGTTTCCGATCATCAAACAAATTTAAATATTAGTCAAAGACAACACAAGTAAACACAAAATGCAGTTTTTAAATGAAGGTTTTTATTATTAAGGGAGAAAAAAAAATCCAAACCTACATGGCCCTGTGTGAAAAAGTGATTGCCCCCTAAACCTAATAACTGGTTGGGCCACCCTTAGCAGCTACAACTGCAATCAAGCGTTTGCGATAACTTGCAATGAGTCTCTTACAGCGCTGTGGAGGAATTTTGGCCCACGTATCTTTGCAGAATTGTTGTAATTCAGCCACATTGGAGGGTTTTCGAGCATGAACCGCATTTTTAAGGTCATGCCACAGCATCTCAATAGGATTCAGGTCAGGACTTTCACTAGGCCACTCCAAAGTCTTCATTTTGTTTTTCTTCAGCCATTCAGAGGTGGACTTGCTGGTGAGTTTTGGATCATTGTACTGCTGCAGAACCCAATTCATGGTTCCATTTATCACAGCAAGTCTTCCAGGTCCTGAAGCAACAAAACAGCCCCAGACCATCACACTACCACCACCACATTTTACTGTTGGTATGATGTTCTTTTTCTGAAATGCGGTGTTACTTTTTCGCCAGATGTAATGGGACACACACCTTCCAAAAAGTTCAACTTTTGTCTCGTCAGACCACAGAGTATTTTCCCAAAAGTCTTGGGGAACATCAAGATGTTTTCTGGCAAAATTGAGATGAGCCTTAATGTTCTTTTTGCACAGCAGTGGTTTTTGTCTTGGAACTCTGCCATGCAGGCCATTTTTGCCCAGTCTCTTTCTTATGGTGGAGTCATGAACGCTGACCTTAACTGAGGCAAGTGAGGCCTGCAGTTCTTTGGATGTTGTTGTGGGGTCTTTTGTGACCTCTTGGATGAGTCGTCGCTGCGCTCTTGGGGTAATTTTGGTCGGCCGGCCACTCCTGGGAAGGTTCACCACTGTTCCATGTTTTCGCCATTTGTGGATAATGGCTCTCACTGTGGTTCGCTGGAGTCCCAAAGCTTTAGAAATGGCTTTATAACCTTTTCCAGACTTTTACTTTCTTTCTCATTTGTTCCTGAATTTCTTTAGATCTTGGCATGATGTCTAGCTTTTGAGGATCATTTGGTCTACTTCACTTTGTCAGGCAGGTCCTATTTAAGTGATTTCTTGATTGAGAACAGGTGTGGCAGTAATCAGGCCTGGGTGTGGCTAGAGAAATTGAACTCAGGTTTGATAAACCACAGTTAAGTTATGTTTTAACAGGGTGGGCAATCACTTTTTCTCACAGGGCCATGTAGGTTTGGATTTGTTTCTCCCTTAATAATAAAAACCTTCATTTAAAAACTTCATTTTGTGTTTACTTGTGTTGTCTTTGACTAATATTTAAATTTGTTTGATGATCTGAAACATTTAAGTGTGACAAACATGCAAAAAAATAAGAAATCAGGAAGGGGGCAAACACTTTTTCACACCACTGTACATGCCCAGAACATACCCACCACAGGCAGAATGAACACACTGATTCTGATTGTTGAAAACCCATGTTATTTATTATGCACACAGTTGGAAAATATGTCCTGAAAATTAGCCTTGTTACACTCCAAAATTTCAAAACCAATACCCAGAAAGCACACACTCAATTCAGTTGTAATGATACGTGCAGTAACAGAGGAGAGGTAGGCTATAAACATTTATAGGCTTTAAAAACTGGATTGTCTATTTTATTTCTGTGAGCTTATTCTTTAAAATTTAGGTTTTTACCTATGTAGTTCAATATTGTACATTTATCAGATATGTAATGATTTCCTGTGTCTGATGTGTCAGGCTTCTGTGAGCCAGCCATTTTGGGCAGGAGGCAGCTATAATTTCAGCATGCAGTGAAACTGGAAGATGGAGGACACTAAGCTGGTTTTTCTTATTGGATGAAGGGGGTATCTCACTCTTTATGGACTCAGTTTGCTAGTCTAACTTTCTCAAATTAGCTCGCTTTCTTGACCCTAATCTCTGTGATAAATTATGAATTATGGCAAGTTGCTGCTTTACACAACACAATGCATGAACACTGAACAAAGAGACAGCCGACTGGCCAGCTAGCAGACCATATAAGTAGCACAAAGTCTTCTAATATCACCATGTGTTTCTGACAGGTTTAAAAGGTATTCTTGTAATTCTACCATTTTCATCAAAAACTAATTTTCACAGCTAGGATGCTATTTTCACATGTAGACATAGACCAAGTCTAGGAAAGACATCATTTTGTACAAACATTATTGTGATTTTTAAATGATACTTGTTTTTAAAATAAGTAAAAACCATTTTAAGGTAGCCCTGGTATAAAAAGTGTGAACTGCTCCTATTGTTGTGGTCCCAATAAGACACACTTCTGGAATGTCTAGCCTCGCCATAGTGTTGCACGTCTGATATGACACGTATGACATTACAGTCTTGTCCAGTTACATAGATACTTTGATGTGATTGGAGGAGATGTGAAAAGGTGGGTGATGATTGGATAGAGATAAAACTGAAGAAGAAAATAAAGGTGCACACGTGACCTCCAGGGGGCAGGCTACTTGTGCAGATATGCATCCAGCCACAGCTCTCCAGACTCACGGAGAGAGCTAGGATATGAGAAAGATGTACAGCATGTCACCATATACAGTAGAGGAGGGTAGCAGTGTGCAACATTGAGTTCAAAAACCTGCTGAAAATATTGGCATTCATTTGAAAAGTAACTCAGTAAGACATTCTGTAATATTCTGCTGTTTCCTGGAGCTAAAAAAAACCCAGAAGATAATCACAGAGTAATATCTACAGTACTGTGCAAAAGGTTTAGGCAGGTATGAAAAAATGCTTTCAAAAATAGAAATGTTAATAGTTTATTTTTTATTAATTAACAAAATGCATTAACAGAAGAAGTGAATGAACAGAAGAAATATCTAAATCAAATAATTGGTGTGACCACCCTTTGCCTTCAAAACAACATCAATTCTTCTAGGTATACTTGCACACAGTTTGAAGGAACTCGGCAGGTAGGTTGTTCCAAACATCTTGGAGGACTAGCCACAGTTCTTCTGTGGATTTAGGCACCTGAAATGCTTCTGTCTCTTCATGTATTCCCAGACAGACTCGATGATGTTGAGATCAGGGCTCTGTGGGGGCCATAACATCACTTCCAGGATTCCTTGTTTTTCTTTACGCTGAAGATAGTTCTTAATGACATTGACTGTATGTTGTCCTGCTGCAGAATAAATTTGAAGCCAGATGCCTCCCTGATGGTATTGCATGATGGATAAGTACCTGCCTGTATTTCTCAGCATTGAGGAGAACATTCATTCTGACCAAATCGCCAACTCCATTTGCAGAAATGCAGCCCCAAACTTGCAAGGAACCTCCATTATGCTTCACTGTTGCCTGCAGACACTCATTCTTGTACCACTCTCCAGCCCTTCGGAAAACAAACTGCCTTCTGCTACAACCAAATATTTCAATTCTTCCATGAAGACCAATTCTGACCAGACTTCTCCGCACAATAGATGGGTGTACCTGGGTCCCGCTGGTTTCTGCCTATTCTGAGCTGATGGCACTGCTGGACATCTTCCGATTGCTAAGGGAAGTAAGCATGATGTGTCTTTCATGTGCTGCACTAAGTTTCCTTGGCTGACCACTGCATCTACGGTCCTCAACGTTGCCCGGTTCTTTGTGCTTCTTCAGCAGAGCTTGGACATCACATCTGGAAACCCCTGTCTGGCTTTAAATGTCTGCCTGAGAGAGACCTTGCTGATGCAATATAACTACTTGTGTCTTGTTGCTGTGCTCAGTCTTGCCATGTTGTATGACTTCTGACATTACTGTCAGAACTGACACTGACACACTGTCTTCAGCAACCTCACCTTGGAAGCAGAGTTTGGCTGTTCCTCATCCAGTTTTAACCCTCCTACACAGCTGTTTCTGTTTCAGTTAATGATTGTGTTTCAACCTACACATTAAATTGATGATCATTAGCTCCTGTTTGGTATAATCACACACCTGACTATATGCCTACAACATCCCTGACTTCATGCAAGTGTACCTAGAAGAATTGATGCTGGTTTGAAGGCAAAGGGTGGTCACACCAAATACTGATTTGATTTAGATTTTTCTTCTGTTCACTCACTTTGCATTTTGTTAATTGATAACAATGAACTATTAACTATTATTTCTATTTTTGAAAGCATTCTTACTTTACAGCATTTGTTCACACCTGCCTAAAACCTTTGCACAGTACTGTATCTGTAGAGAGCACTCTGCTCATGGGATTGTGTTTCTGTGGAGGTGTGAGTCTTACCCCACCACATCCCTGAAGCCAGCGCCCAGAGTCTTCACTTGGTAGGGAACGCCATGCTTCTCACATACCCTGCGCACCAAGGGGGCTGCCAGGTTGTAGTTGTGCCGAGGCATTGTGGGAAACAGACTGGGAGAGAGATGTTTTTTGTTTTTCACACCATTCTCTAGCGACTGTTGTGCATAAAAATCTCAGGAGATCTGCAGTTTCTGAGATACTCGAACCACTCTGGCACCAGCAATCATTCCACGGTCAAAGTCACTTAGATCACATTTCCTCCTCATTCTGTCATTTGGTCTTAACAACACATGAAACTATTGACCAAGTCTGCATGCTTTTATGCATTTTGTTGCTGCCACATGATTAGCTGATTAAATATTTGCATTAACAAGCTGGTGTACAGGCCTACCTAATCATTTGTTCACTGATTGTTTATGTCTTCAGATTAGGCACAGCTATGTTCACCATTTCACAAAACTGCTGTAATTATTGCCAGCAGGTTAGACCTCTTAGATGACTCATGGGCCATGTCTGTATGTAAAAATGGTTTACTTCCTACACCTCGGTGAACCCCCCGGAAACATGTATCATCTGAGGATTTTAAGAACACCACATTTAGAGAACATTTATCTTCCAGTTTACATATTCAGAGGACACAGTTGTTGGAGGCTATTTTGGACATAGGCGTGGACTAGCTTCTGCTTGACCAATACTTAGCCGGTGCAGAATTTTAAATCACTTCAGCAATAACCAGAAGATTGCACTTTAAGTATAGTAAGCTGTAACAAGTATAGTAACATTATACTGTTTTTAAATGGTTGATTGACTTACTGGTGTTCGATCTGGAAGTTGAGGTGTCCACTGAACCAGTCATTGAATAAGGACTGCTCAATGTTGCAGGTGGCCTTCAGCTGAAGGGAAAGAACAGAGATGTTCTGAGTTTCGGTTGTTCCTACATGGGTTTGTCTAGTGGAAGACCCACTGGCTTTTCCAAACAAATGTACCGTTTTAATCAGATAATCTCTCCAAGGATAATCTTTTAACATTTTTAGGTCATGCCAATTGCCAAATTGAAAGTAGATTACACATTCAATAGCAAGTAACATGGAACCACAGAAATATTGCAGTATACTGACATTTACATGCTAGGCCAGGGATCATCAAATTTGGCCCTTGAATCCAAATTGAGCCCTGGTTTTCTTTAATCCCAAGTAGTTAACTTAAAAAATTAGTGCTACGCAGGTGAACGAATAACAAGATGACAGGACTATGGAAAGAGAACAGGTACAAAATACACAGAAAACAGGGAAACGCCCAGACAGGGAAATACAGAACTTGACAGAACCCCCCCACAGGTGACACCTGGTGCGCCAATTCTGGGTGCTCACTGAAAAAGTCTCTGATGAGTGAACGGTCCAGAATATGGCGTTCTGGAACCCACAAGTTGTCTTGTTTGCTATAACCCTTCCATTCCCGACCCCGGGGACCCGGGGACTAGGCTGCCATCAATGAGTCGGGGGTCGGGCATGAGGGCTGAAGGGTTTGATGCAGGAGGCATGAAAGACAGCGTAGGGGGGGTGGGAGGTTAGGGGAGGGAGCAGAGATGGTGATGATTCTGGAGATGGTGTACGGACCAGTGAATTTGGGGTCAAGCTTGTGACAATCGGAGCACACAGGGAATGCCCCAGGGTGACAGCCAGACCTTCTGTCCCAGAGCATAACGGAGAGTGGGGCATCGACCGCAGTTTGCAAACCTTTTAATCTCCGTAATGTGGCAGAGTAGGGTAGTGCGTGCTCTTTTCCATACCTGGTGTGCTCGCTGGACAAAGACCTGAGCTGAGGGGACTTCTGCTGCCCTGCTTCTCCTGAACCTGGGGTCGGACTGATTCAGGAAAGAAGAGGCGGTTAAAAGGAGTGTCACCTGGAGCCGGGCCTCTTCGGACGTGCTGACCATATCCAGCTTAGCGGTGACAACAGAGTGCCGGGAGGCAGGATGGAGATGGGACCTTCACCGCACTGGGCAGGTGGGTGTAAATGAGACTGGACCTTCAGCGGACTGGGCAGGTGGGTGTAAATGAGACGGGACCTTCACCGCACTGGGCAGGTGGGTGTAAATGAGACGGGACCTTCATCGGACTGGGCAGGTGGTTGTAAATGAGAGAGTGCATCTGGCTTGACGTTCCTTGAGCTGGGACGGTAGGTGAGGGTGAAGTTAAAGCGATTGAAGAATAGGGACCAGCAGACTTGGCGAGGATTTAGTCTTTTAGTTGATCTAAGGTACTCTATATTGCAGTGATCAGTCCAGATGATAAATGGAAGAGAAGCCCACTCCTATAGATGTTAGGTGGCGAGAGAAAGACGCATGGGTGCATCTTGTTCTCGGGGGCTCTTTGAGACAGTACCACTCTGACATCAGTGTCTGAGGTGACCACCTCCAGAGTGAACGGATTCTCAGGGTCAGGCAGAGGAAAATCGTCTCTCTTCTGGAATTCGGCTCTTTGAGACCAGCCGAAAATCGCTTTGCTAGAGGTAAGAACTGTGAGTGGGGGCGGCGACAGAAGTGCTTTTGCGAATAAAGCACCTATCAAAGCTCAGAAAACCGCTGTAGTTAGCAGGTGAGGACCAACTAGCAACTGCCCGGGTTTTTCTGGGTCCATTTCCAATTGGCTACGTGAGACCACAAATCCGTGGCGGCATGGATGGTGCAGTGGGTAGCACTGCTGCCTTACAGCAAGGAGGTCCTGGGTTCGATTTCCTGTCAACTGGAGCCTCTCTGTGTGGATTTTGCATGTTGTCCCTGTGTCTGCGTGGGTTTCCTCCGGGTACTCCGGTTTCCTCCCACAGTCCAAAGACATGCAGGTTAGGCTGATTGGAGAGTCTAAATTGCCCGTGGGTATGAGTGTGTGCGTGAATGGTGTGTGTGCCCTGCGATGGACTGGCGACCTGTCCAGCTTATATTCCTGCCTTTCGCCCAATGTATGCTGGGATAGGCTCCAGCCCCCCTGCGACCCTGTTCAGGATAAGCGGGTTAGGATAATGAATGAATTATCCTAGCCGTTGCATCACTGATGATGAGGGACGGATCAGATCTGAGTATTTTTCCATTGCTTGTGTTTCATGTGCCGACAGGGACAACTGATAACCTTGGAGAGGTGTGATGCCCAGATGCAGGTTGATGGCACAGTTGTACGAACGGTGAGGTGGTAAGGAGCTGGCTCGGGATTTGCTGAAGGCTTGGTGGAGATCATGGTACATGGACGGCACATTGGAGAGGTCAGACGGCATCTCCTCAGAAGGAAGAACAGGAGCAGGAGCACAGGAAACATGACAGCCAGGGCTCCAACCTATGATTGTCCTTTGGGCCCAGTCGATTGGTTATGTAGCCGGAGTTTGCCTAGAACCAAGGTGACGTGAGGCGACTCCATGGCATAGAAGGAGATTTCTTTGTGATGATTTCCAGAGACCAGAAGGAGCAGTGACGCCCAGAGGGCTGCCTGTGAGTGCGTTAGTAGTTAGTATGGAGGGCTGTAGTCAAGAGGATGTGGGGACCAGGGTAGGGCACATGAACTTGGCTTTGGCTCCCGAGTCAGTCAGTACCCACACTTGTAACTGGGCTCCATTCCAGAAAAGGACAGAAAACAGGGTGGAATGGTTGATCTGTGAGGAGGGGTCTATGGAGGTGCCCGTCAGAACCTCTTTGCTTACTGATGGGTGTTGCCTTATACTGGACAGTTGGCAACAAATAGTCTGACACGGATCTGTTATCTTGACATAAGCGAAGCAGCTGGTGACTTGCGGCTTGTCCAACAGTGGAGCAATCGAAGACCTGCATGGCAGCAGAGAAGGGGGATAAACTGTGGTTCTCAGGAGCATTGGGTTCCCAGATGTACCCCAATCCCATGCCCTGCCAGCCAACAGTGTGATGACATGGTGAACCTCGCAGTCGGGAAGGTTGGGCAAACCTCGCAGTCGGGAAGGTTGAAGGCTCGAACACGAGGGAGCACTGGGAGAGACACGACCCCCCCGCCGTGACAGTCTAGTCTTAGACTGAATTAACAATAAGTATGTTTGGGAGGGAATGTCTCTCGTTAAATAAAACTAAACCTTGGGGCCGCGGTGGCGCAACAGGCTAAGATGCAGCGGACTTGCGGTTGCAGTTTGCTGCAGTTGCACACTGGGGACCGGGGTTCGATTCCCAGTCCTGCCAAAAGCCAAGTTTGGCCGGCTCATGTGGAGTGGCATAATTGGCTCGCTGCTCCAGAGGGAGGGTCTTGGCAGGGTTAGTTGATTGCCACACAATAAGCACCTCGGAAGCCTCAGACGCCTTGGAACCACAGACATGATTAAAGAGATGGCATGCCGCTCTTCCTTGGCCCACCAGGGGGTGGGGTGTGGACAGTGTATCTAACACTAACTGGAATTGAATTGAATTTAATTGGCATAAAAAGGGAAAAATCCTAAATAAATTTCTTTTAAAATCTAAACTAAACCTGCGACCCAGTGATGGTGTGATGTATTCCAGTTACAGGTGATATGTGGTTCAATTTGAATTCAGTAGCCTACATGAAATAACAGTTAATGCGGAAAAAGTATTCTTTCCCCCCTCCTGGTTTCAGCGAGTCAGTGAATAGGGTGGCCTTCCTAAACATGACTGGAAGTTAAATTGAGGCACCTGCATGGTCAGCCAATCCTGGTGCTTCTCATGGTCAATGTCCATGGGAATGTGGTTCATTTGGGTCACCCACACAAACCAGTGGCTCTCCAGAAACCTGGCCCACAGGAAAGAGCATCTCAGCATTCATCAGGGACAGCTTTCACACAGACACACTCTGGAAAATGTGGAACTGTTAATGTGGAACTATAAAATATAATCTATTGTATGTAACTAATATATAAACCATGACATTCAGTGCAAATGCAAGAATGTATAACACAACATGGTGGTGTTAACCACCTCAAAGTGTTATAAATGCTTGAATATTTACAGGCATGGAGTGGTTTAAATCTCTATACCATGACTACAACTAAAATACAGGGGGAAAATTTTAGCACTTAGCTAAATATAGTTCATCTCAGGACACTGGAGTTTGCATAGGATAGGTGAAAAGACATCAACGTTTTCAGATGTCAGTTTCTTGGCCGGATCTACATGAGTCCTTTGTGCTTTGTTTTGTGCTTCTATTATTCCATTCATTCATATTTCATTTTGATTTAGAGGCAAAATAGGTCAACCAGAGAAACAAATGTCTAAACTATGACTTGTACGCCCTATTTATAGCAAACTTTGTTTACATGTTTTATGAAATTCATATTCAACTGCAATTAAGCATTCATTATTCAAGATTACGGGAAAGAAACCATTTTAATGCTAAATCCAGTTACGGTTTTATATGACATGAATAATTATAATATTCAATTGGCTTATTAAAATAATTCTGGCACACTAAATCAAAATTAAATATGAATAAATCAAATAATAAACACTTTATTGTGCACTTTCATTTCTGTGCACAATACGAAAAGGTTGAGGCCACTCAAGGAGTCTGTTTGGATCCAAAACTGACATCCCACATTATTGGTGTAAATGCATTTCCGAAGGATTTACGGGAAATGGTTGGCATTTATATAGTGCCTTTGTTCAAAGCTCTGCACAATTGATACTTCTCATTCACCTATTCATACACACACTCACACACCAACAGCTATTGCCTGCCATGCAAGGCACCAACCAGCTGGTCAGGAGCTTTTGGGGGTTAGGTTTCTTGCTCAGGGACACTTCCACACACCCAGGGTGGGATCAAAGGCAACCCCCCGACTGCCAGACAACTGCTCTTACCGCCTGAGCCAATGTTGCGCCCCAGCCAATTTAATTCGGCTCTTGTTTAATAAATGAGGCCCAATGATGAGAGAGCGGAGCACATTTTTACCTCACAAAGCTGATGAGCGCCACAGAGCCAAAGAGCCCGAAAAACGGCAGGTAGCAGAACAAGTAGCGCAGGTAGTAGGTCATGGACCAGGCCAGGTCCTGCACAGGGACACAGAGCGGGTCAGAGGAGCTGCATTCTTACAGTCACTGCTGGGGCTGAATCTCTCTGTCACTGCTGGAGCTAAATCTCACTGTCACTGCTGGAGCTGAATCTCACTGCTGGGGCTGAATCTCACTGTCACTGCTGGAGCTGAATCTCACTGCTGGAGCTGAATCTCACTGTCACTGCTGGAGCTGAATCTTACAGTCACTGCTGGAGCTGAATCTCACTGCTGGGGCTGAATCTCACTGTCACTACTGGAGCTGAATCTTACTGCTGGAGCTGAATCTTACTGTCACTGCTGGAGCTGAATCTCACTGTCACTGCTGGAGCTGAATCTTACAGTCACTGCTGGGGCTGAATCACACAGTCACTGCTGGAGCTGAATCTTACTGCTGGAGCTGAATCTTACTGTCACTGCTGGAGCTGAATCTTACTGTCACTGCTGGAGCTGAATCTTACTGTCACTGCTGGAGCTGAATCTCACTGCTGGGGCTGAATCTCACTGTCACTACTGGAGCTGAATCTTACTGCTGGAGCTGAATCTTACTGTCACTGCTGGAGCTGAATCTCACTGTCACTGCTGGAGCTGAATCTTACAGTCACTGCTGGGGCTGAATCACACAGTCACTGCTGGAGCTGAATCTTACTGCTGGAGCTGAATCTTACTGTCACTGCTGGAGCTGAATCTTACTGCTGGAGCTGAATCACACAGTCACTGCTGGAGCTGAATCTTACTGCTGGAGCTGAATCTTACAGTCACTGCTAGAGCTGAATCTTACTGCTGGAGCGGAATCTTACAGTCACTGCTGGGGCTGAATCACACAGTCACTGCTGGAGCTGAATCTTACAGCCACTGCTGGAGCTGAATCTTACAGCCAGTGCTGGGGCTGAATCTTACAGTCACTGCTGGAGCTGAATCTTACTGCTGGAGCTGAATCTTACTGTCACTGGGGGGGTTTGGTGGTGTTGCTGATCTGTGACCTGTGAGGATGCACTCACCACCCAATCACGTCGTGAGAACATGGTGTGCATTATCTGGATGTGGAAATACACTGGGATAAGCATTGGAGGCCCAACTGAGAGAGAGAGAGAGAGAGAGAGAGAGAGAGAGAGAGAGAGAGAGAGAGAGAGAGAGAGAGAGCCAGAGCCAGAGTAAGAGAGAGAGAGCAAGAGAGAGGGAGAGAGAGAGGGAGAAGAAAGCAAGAGAGATTGAGTAAGGGGAGAGATGGGGATGAGGATTTTAATAATGTCATCATTCTGATTATATTACTCATTAACATTTCATTATTCATCTGTATTCATATTTCAAATAAAGCCTATAAGTTTAGGAAAGGATATGTGAAATTTGCCATTTTAATTGTGAAAATCAAAATTTCACATATGAATTTAACATTTTCCTATGTGAATGTTTTAATTCAAAAGCGAAAACGTCACATGTGAACTGGACATTTTCACATCTGATTGTTTTTTTCCACACGCAAATTAAACTTATTGGTGAACCCACGAGAAACATAACATTGGCATGAAAATGTCACTCAAAATAGCATATGTCACTTTTTCCAGCTCTTATACTGTAAGTGTTTTTTTTTTATACTTCACATGTGTGTTCTTCATACATTGGCATTCACATGTAGCTTTTGGACCCCTGTGCGTTTTAACAGGTGATTTTGCATGAGGGTTAGATTTGCACTGTATGACTGTAGAACTCACTCAGGAAGAAGTACTGATGCTGGTGCTGGTACGGAAGGTACTTCAGCTTCTTTATCCCGTACTGGAGGAGCAGAGACAGAGAAGCACAGCTCAGCGGGGACACTCATCAGCACAGCAGTACCTCGCTCAGCTTCTATCGCATTGCCTCAGTGTATCTGTTCATCAGCATAGCGGCCTGTGCATCAGCAAATACAGCGCCTCGAATTAACTGATTGTGGGAAGGGTGTAGGATGGGGTGCTAGATTGAAAAATAACTAAATAATAAAGTGCAGAAAAGCACACCATGTAATTCTGACTGAGATCAATTCTCTTTTGCCGGTTATTTTCAGCCAGCTGACTGGGAACACTCACACATTTTCACTGCAAGCCTTCTTCTGTTAGTTAGAAAGAGAACCAGTCTTGGTGCATTGATTGCCAATGCATTGGATCCTGCTGTTTCTAGTCTGTGTCAGTGTACCCAAGTACATGAAGGTGGGTCGATATGTTAAACAAAATTGGTAACACTGTACTCTCGCCATAAGGCTGATACAAGACCACATGAGATAACAGGCTCAAGTTAAGTGTTACCACAGAATCGTCATAGCTATGCATTTCACATCATTTTATTATATATCATTTTTACATCTTTTAAATACTGTAAAATATGTCTCCGTCCTGCTAATAAAAATTCCGCTAAACTGAATGTAAAAAGTACTGTTGAATGTGAGCGTCACGTCTGTGCCCTTTGGACAGCTGTGTTTCTCTGATCTCTATTCTCTGTCTCAGTGTCATGGTAGCCTCGCTTTGTTGGGCGTTAACTCTCGGGATTACGGGATTCATGCCTCCCTCATGCAGCCGTGCTGATTGCACAAGGAGTTGGTCATCGCAAACAGGTGTTAGTGATCTATACTACTAGCCTTGAGACTCACCACCTGACATTTCGGCCGTTTGGTCTCTGAGATTTGCTTTAGTCTCACGTATCAGCTGTTAGTTCCCTTCAGGGGTAGTTGGAGGCGGAGTCTGCCTTGCGCATTTACTTTTGTTTTCACATCTTATCTTTTCCTTTAGTCATTTACCCATATAAAGTACAGGTCTGTGGGATAACTGTCTGACTCTTATTCGATTAGAGACGCAGAAACGCCCTTTGATTTGGGCTAGAGTTTTCGCCCTGGACTGGGGTTATTTCTCCTGACTATCGCTGTGCTCAATACTGCAGTGTTCAATACTGCAGTGTTCACCTTTAACTTCATATTAAAGAGCTGGAGGCAAGCGCTTTATTCAGTCTAAATTTGTTGTAAGCCACACATACAATTGGCTGCTCTGTCATGATTAGTAGAGTGGGTTAACCGTTTCTTCACCGGTAGAAGTACGGCAGGTTGGGTGGCTTTATGCAATTATTGTTATTTATGATATTATTATTTATCTTTTCCGTTGGTTACAAAGCTATAGTAGCGTTATCCAGAGACTGCACTCGTGAAACCAGTAAGAACGCAGCACAGTGGGCAGGGCGATGATGCCACAAATGAACACTGTGCTGTAGGTAGAGCTATTAGGCAGTCTGAACACCTTACTGTTCCCCGTGCTATGTCCAGGACTGTGCATGCTTCTGAACCTACTACTATACATACTGCTGTGCATAGCACTGCAGCCACTCTGTACACAGTGCTGATCTGTGTTCTGTGTGTAGGGCTACATGTCAGTTAGAACATCCTACTTACTCCACACTGTGTGTAGGATTGTAAGCCACACAGCATTGCATGGTCTGTAGTGCTGTCTGCCATATGGCTAGCGATGTAGGAATGGCCCGTAGCTTGGGCCCTCACCTTGTTTTGGTAGCTCTCTCACTACTAGTAGGGCTAGAGATGGAGTTTGCTGGGCGTACTTTCATCATGACCTGCCAAGTCACCAAGCTGGCTAGATATTATCTGGAGGTCTGGTTTCTGCTCCAGGACGGGCTGCTCTAGAATAGGCAGCTGCGTTATCTACCTGTTGTGACTCGCCTCAGATGTGCGCTCCTGGGATTACTAGAGGAGCATGAGGCAGAGGGTTATTTGGTTGGCCTAGCATTATTATGCAAATCCAGTTTCCTGTCTGTTTTTCTGTGCCCTGATTTTTGGATTTTCTGGTTTTTGATATCGGCCTGGTTTTGACTTGTGTTTTTTTATTTCGTATTTGTACTGTCGCTGGTTTGGTCTGTCTCCTTGTATTTTTCAACTCTGCCTGTTTTACAATTACACTCTGCCTGCCCCGCATATACCTGTCTGCATGGATTATGACCATTGCCTGTTTTAGGATTACGTTGTGGATCTGCCGTCTGTCATTAAAGCCTGCCTTCTTCACATTATCCATGAGTCTGCTCTTGGTTACCCGCTTCCTGACAGTGAGAGGGTCCTGTGTTTTGGTTTGCCTATATCCCTGTCACTCTTCTGTGGTTTGATTGGCCCATATGGCTGTGGTATCAGTGATTGATTGGTCCATATCATTGTGGTCTAACTGAGTCAAACCTCCACTGGCTGGGTCTTTCCCAGCACAAAGGTGTGGAGCATGTTGACATCGGGGTCTTTGCTGAAGATGTTGGGTTTTGCATGGTGCTGGAAGTGCCGATGGTTCCACCAATTAGCCGATGCACCCTGGAGACAGACAGACAGACATAAAGACAGACACAGAAAGACAGTCAAGACAGACAGACATACATACATAGACAATCAAAGACAAACAAAGACGTGTGGTAGAGTGAGGTAGCCTTCATTTAGTTTACTCTGATTGGTTCTGAACACAAGCAAGCAGGCAAAACCTAATTTGTAAAGCACATTTCATACAGAAGTGCAACACAATTTGCTGTATATGGTGATAAAAACAGAAAAGAAACACAGCAGAGATAAAACAAAATTTCACAAGACAACAATATATAAATGTAAAAGGTCCACCCCGAGATCGAAACCACTTGGAAAATTAACACAGTGAAGAGACATATTTTAAAAAAGACGTGCAAAAAAGAAATGTCTTAAGATTTATTTTTTAAATGTCCACGGATGTAGAGTCGTGGAGACTCATCAGCAGACTATTCCAAAGGCTAGGGCCGTAATAGTCAAAAGCTTCCTCACCATGCCTTTTAGTTCTAGGCTCTGGGAAAGTTAAAAGACCAGCACCACAGGATTTAAGGGATGTGGCAGGCACATATCTAAAGCATATCTGTCATGATTTGTGCTTTTTCTGTATCCGCTTTCTGTCCCCAACATTTCGCCTTTTGCTTCCCTTTGTAGTTCTGTTTCCTGTTCATTCCTTTTCATTCATTTATTTCACCTGTCTTCACTTCCTGATTATGGTGCACAACTGATTATGATTTTATATCTGTCTATCTAAACCTGTCTGTTTTGTCAGTTTGTTTTGGGTTAGCTGTGTATCTGTTTGTTTGGTTACCAAACCCCTGCCTGCATTACTGATTACAAACTGCATTATCTATTACATTCCTGCTTGGCTGTGCTTGACCGTTGCCTGTTTCTCTCTCTTCCCTTTGATTGTCTGTACCTTAAATACAGTAATAGCACTCCTCTGTCTGATTGGCTGTACGTAATCTCTCTCCTCCCTCTGATTGGCTGTGCCGTAAATATAGTAATCACACTCCTCTGTCTGATTGGCTGTACATAATCTCTCTCCTCTCTCTGGTCGGCTGTTCTTTAAATACAGTAATCACTCGCATCCCTCTCATTGGCTGTACCTTAAATACAGTAATAGCTCTCCTCCCTCTGATTGGCTGAACCTTAAATACAGTAATCTCTATCCTCCCTCTGATTGGCTATTCTTTAAATGCTGTAATCTCTCATCCCTCTCTTTGGCTGTTACATTATATTACATTACATTATTGGCATTTGGCAGACGCTCTTATCCAGAGCGACGTACAGTTGATTAGACTAAGCAGGAGACAATCCTCCCCTGGAGCAATGCAGGGTTAAGGGCCTTGCTCAAGGCTGTGCGGATCTTATTGTGGCTACACCGGGATTAGAACCACCGACCTTGCGTGTCCCAGTCATGTACCTTAACCACTACACTACAGTCTTGTACCTTAACCACTACACTACAGTCATGTACCTTAACCACTACGCTACAGGGTCATGTACCTTAACCACTACGCTACAGTCATGTACCTTAACCACTACGCTACAGTCATGTACCTTAACCACTACGCTACAGCCATGTACCTTAACCACTACACTACAGTCATGTACCTCAACCACTACGCTACAGGGTCATGTACCTTAACCACTACGCTACAGGGTCATGTACCTTAACCACTACGCTACAGGGTCATGTACCTTAACCACTACGCTACAGTCATGCACCTTAACCACTACGCTACAGTCATGTACCTTAACCACTACGCTACAGGGTCATGTACCTTAACCACTACGCTACAGGGTCATGTACCTTAACCACTACGCTACAGGGTCATGTACCTTAACCACTACGCTACAGGCCGCCCTTAGGCTGTACCTTAAATGCAGTAATCTCTCCCCTCCCTCTCATTGGTTGTATTTAAATACAGTAATTTCTCTCCTCCCTCTGATTGGCTGTACCTTAAATGCAGTAATCTCTCTCATCCCTCTCTTTGGCTGTACCTTACAGTAAATATAGTCATATCATTACATTACATTACATTATTGGCATTTGGCAGATGCTCTTATCCAGAGCGACGTACAACAAAGTGCATATCCATAACCAGGGATAAGTTCGCTGAAAGACCCTAGAGGGAAGTACAATTTCAACTGCTACCTGTACAACAAAGATAAGGACCAGGGCCAATTTTTTTTTTTTTTTTTAAACAAGAAACAAACAAACAGAGCAAAAGTGACCAAAGTTAACTATCAAAACACTGCTTACCTAGCCAACTAAAAAATACTGATACACAAAGCAAGTCACAGAGACAACAATTAAGGTTCACAGGGAGGTAGGGAAGGATGGGGAGAGGTGCTGCTTGAAGAGGTGTGTCTTCAGCTTGCGTTTGAAGGTGGGGAGAGATTCTACAGTTCTGACCTCAACGGGGAGTTCGTTCCACCACCGTGCAGAGGTATCACTCTCATTGGTTGTACTTTAAATACAGTAATCTCTCTTCTCCCTCTCATTGGCTGTGCCTTACAGTAAATATAGTCATATCACTCTCATTGGTTGTACTTTAAATACAGTAATCTCTCTCCTCCCTCTCATTGGCTGTACCTTAAGGTGTCCGATGACAAATTTGTGCAGCAGGTGGTTCCAGCGGGACTTCTTGAAGACAGAAAGATGGCCGAAGTCATGCTGAAGCCATCCGGCCTGAGCCTGAGAGAACAGTGAGTAAATACCACACAAACACCACTTACAGCTGGATAACTACTCACAGACTCACAGAACAGTGAGTTAATACCACACAAACACCACGTACAGCTGGATAACTACTCACAGACTCACAGAACAGTGAGTTAATACCACACAAACACCACGTACAGCTGGATAACTACTCACAGACTCACAGAACAGTGTGTAAAACCTGTGATGTTTTAACTGTATAAACTGTTATGGGTAAATCGACTGCATTCATTTAATATATTTATCTAAAGTGCTTTGCAATTAATGCCTCTCATTCACCCATTCACACACACACACACACACACACACACACACACACACACACACACACACACACACACACACACACTCACTCACACACCAACGTCAAAAAGCTGCCAGGCAAGGCACTGGCCAGCCTGCCAAGAACTATTGAGGGTTAGGTGTCTAGGTAAGGTCACACTGGTGGGGGATCGAATGTGGCCCCCATTAGCTCAGGGTATGAGTTTACCTGTGAAGTGGCCAGAATAACTGCACACAGCAGGGTCTGGGGCCAGCCTGTTCCATAGACCCAGACCAGCAGGAGAGCCAGGGCCTCCAGCAGGAGAATGTGCCCCAGGTGGAGGCAGAAGAACAGGGGCTGAGTCCTGAATAAGCCCTGCCTCTCTACCTGCTCACGGAGGTCACGGAAGGCCTGTGTCAGCACAGCCTGGGGAAAAAGGGGATGAGAGGGAGACCATACATAACGTCTGCCAATCAGCAGTCTTACAGCTTGACTGAACATCCAACAAAATGGATTGTGGTGAGAGTGGGAGGAGCCTACATTTTTGTCCCTGTCCTGGTTGGGCTCAGAGGGGGCCAGCTCACCGATCAGCAGCGGCTTTAGAAACTTGCACACAAAGTTGGGCTCTGGATGGAACGCGGCAAAAGCATCCTGAAAATAACAGGTCACAAAGGAAACCATCATCACACACAATATCACCCTCAGTATACACTATTAACCTCAGTATACACTATCACCCTCAGTATACACTATTAACCTCAGTATACACTATCACCCTCAGTATACACTATTAACCTCAGTATACACTATCACCCTTACTGCCCACTATCACCCTCAGTATACATTATCACCCCCAGTATACACTATCACCCTCAGTACACACTATCACTTCCAGTACACACTATCACTTCCAGTACACACTATCACCCTCAATACACACTATCACTTCCAGTATACACTATCACCCTCAGTATACATTATCACCCCCAGTATACACTATCACCCTCAGTATACATTATCACCCTCAGTACACGATATCACTTCCAGTATACACTATCACCCTCAGTACACACTATCACCCCCAGTGTACACTATCACCCTCAGTATACATTATCACCCTCAGTACACACTATCACCCTCAGTACACACTATCACCCCCAGTGTGCACTATCATGACTTGTTTTCAGTTCTATTTCAATTATCACTCTGTGGCTAACTACCGAGACAGTTTGGCAGAACAGAACAATGTTAGATTTAACCAACGTTGCAGAGCAACCGCCTGCCACTAGTATTTTGACCACCCCTCCCCGAGGGGAAACAGCGGTAATGATATGAAGGCGTGCACTCCGAGCAACCAATAGCAGCTTAGACCTCCCAATCGATTACCAAGTATTAGTAATCCATTGGCACAGTAAAGGCACAATCCCCATCTGTGAGCAAAAAATACAGTATAACTTCAGCTGAGCCTAGAACCGGCTCATGGTACCGATTTGAAGTAATAACTGAGAAACATTTTAGCTAATGACATTACCTTTCCAATGGTGTATAATTTGTTAGGCTTTCATAAAACAACACAGCATTTATTTTGCCTGAGTAATGACTCTGTAGCATTTTCAATACGCACACTGAGACTGTTGTGCTTCGGTAAAAATGGTTCTTGACATTTTATGGCCAAAAAGGTTGACATTTTACAACAAATTTGCCATGCCTACGTCTAAATAGAGGAAGACAAGTGAAAACACCTTTGACTCCACAATAGAGTGCATTGTCATCGGCATGACCCCGTTTTATATCAGTGATCATCAAAAACATTCTCAAAATATTTTATTATTATTCAGTATGCTTATAAATAAGTAACAAGCTTGCTTTAGAATAATAAAAACCATGTGAAATTGTGGAATGTATTTGACTTGATGGGGGTTGGGTATTTGACCAAAAATGTCAATCAATGAACCTCAATGAATATATTTGTATACAATAATAATTGTAGTTATTGTACTTATTTTTACAATCTGCTCAACCTGTTGCTATCTGAGGAGAGCACAAGGAGAGGGAGAGGTCGGGGGAGGGAGACAGGCGATAAAAAGTATTGTATACTTTACGAAGCAAAATACAGTATTTTACACATCATAAGACCCATAATATCCTTTAGTTTCCACGTGTCCTTTTGGAGTCTCCAAATGTTCTTTTTGGAAAACTGCCTAGACATAGCTTAGAAAATAACAATGCAGAATGCTCACTTTTGGTGATATTATAATCAGATTTGAAAGTGGATTTGTCCAGTGTTTTGGCTGTGGCTCCATTGTGTTTCTAAATGGGCCAGGCACTACGACAATAAGCTGTACCCACTCAAAAACCGAAAATCTTTTCAGTAAGAAAATAATTGGAAATTCTTGGAAAACAATTTTCCCATTGTATTAATTAAACAGCATATTGTTACCATTACCATACCAGGGTGCATTGTCACAAAAACAGGTATTTTTTTAGTCAAATACGTTTAATAGCTTTTGAATATTTTTTGACTCACATCTGTCCTCAGTGTTTTTTATGAAATTGAAAGGTAAATAAGGCTAAATGAATAGAATGTAAGAGGGTTAAGTTTTAATAGTAATAATAAGGGTGAGAGGTGGACTGCAACTGCTCATGTAATGTCCGTCACATTTTTGAGGCAATGTTTCAACATTGTCAACATTGGTCTCATCGGTCCACAAGACCTTTTTCTAGAACTCTGTATGCTCTTTTATGCACTTATTAAACTGTAACCTGGCCATCCTTTTTTAACTTATCAGTCGTCAAATGTAGAGGCCTTCCTTCACCTACTAGTTTCTTTGCGATTACCTTTTAATAATGTCCCAAACAGTCGATTATGTGACCATTTTGAAATCAGATAAAATGTAGGCTAACAACTGGAAAATGCTAAAAAATGTATTTATTAGTACCAGTACCAATGAATTCAATGCTATTTGGTGGCCATCTTGAAAACATTCAAAACCATTTCAGATGGTTTTCTCAATGTCAAAACTGACATTCAGAATAATTTCAGATGTGTTATGATAGAATTTGAATGGGTGTCACATCTATTTAGTGTATAATCTCTCCTCTTTTTGCATTACATCCATAATGTTATTTTTCAAATTCTTTCTGGCTTAGCAATATTATTATTATTATTATTATTATTATTATTATTTTCTGTCCCTTCCCCTCAGCTAAGTGGGTGCCATTAACAGATGTTATCATGCAAGAAGAGGAATTATTCTGAGGGTCCAAATGTCATATCCATAATGCTGGATTGGCTGATAAATGTTTTTGTATCTATTACATGACTTGTGGTCAGTTACCGTGTCTTCTGAACTGACAGTTATTTTGGTTGACAGAGGGATTTTGCGTGCTTGTTACCTCACTTTAATACTCTAATGAAACAGGAACTGATGAAATGACACAATACCATCCCTGAGACTAACTAAATTAAAGTTAAATTGTATTGCCAATTTAATATTGTTCTATTTTATTTACAATAATCGTTAGGGGTGCCAATAATTTTGGCACCTGTGGTTTTCATTAAAAATTAGATTACAAAATAAAAAACATTGAAACATGAGAATAAATGTATTTAACTGAAAGTATAGTGTTTTCCCATATGTCTGAACAGTGTGATTGTAACCCAGACATCCGTGTTATCAGTCGAGTTGTAACCGATTATACGAATAGTAACCTCATATATGTATCATTGTGTCAGTCAGGGCCGCAGATAGGGGAGGACAACTGGTACACAATGCCCTGGGCCCAGGATAAGGGCTGACACCATTCTTAATTTGTCACTAAATATATTTTGGGAGGGGCCCTCCCAATACATTTTGTCCCAGGCCTGAGAATTCATAGCTGCAGCCCTTGTGTCAGTAGCCTGCAACTAAACTGGCTAATTTGTGCATTTCCTATTAAAGCTTATATTTTAGTATACATGATTGATAGTGCTTCCTCTCACATGCTGATGGAATGATCAACAGACAGAGTTAACTAGATACATCTGAATTCAATTTTATATTCCTTTAAATAATATTATGTGTGAAGGTTAATAAACTAGGTGATCTCCAGTTATTCTGGGTTCAGTATTCAGAGTGCTGGGCCACTGACAGGTTAGCTGAGAGTGACCCTGAACAGTCTATTTGAGTTATAATTGAATATAAATATTTTAATCGAATTAACTTATGCTTAACAGTAAAATTGGCTGGACAAAGTCTTATTAACCAGATACCTGTATGGTATTATATATTTTTGAGGGATACCATGTCTTTATAATTATTATATTATTATACATTACATTTTATTTGGCAGACACTTTTTATCCAAAGCGACAAACACAAAATATAATATACTATATTGTATAGGCTACATGTAGATGATATGCAAATGTTATACCATCAGTGATGGATATGGCATAGTACCATAACACCAGATGCCAGTTTTCAGTTCTGTGTGACCGTTTGGAAAGTTGCATCTTCAACGGAAAACAGAAACAAGGGAATCAACTGAAAGGTTGCCTGGTTACCGTGGCGTCCTCCCCAGCATAGTGGCTGATCACTCGGATGCCGCCCGGATGCCTTTTCGCCCAGTCGGTGATGTTGTACACCTTTCGGTCGATTACCAACCACTGGTCCCCCCTGTGGGAATGCCGCTGAACCTCTTCCCAGGTGAAAACGCCGCTTCCGCGCCCACAGCTCGATTCCGGCTGCGTCTGTTTCCCTCCGCCTCCCATCGCTCTCTCCGTCTGCCCGTTATTCTCCCTCCCCGTGGCTTCTGTGATCTCGTCAACTACATGAGAAAAGAAAGGAGAATTCGTGTCGAACCTGCGTGTTGGAATGGCTGCTTCGCGTCCAGACTCTTCCATTGAGTTATGTTCAGCCACTGCAGAAGACGCAGAATCCCTACTGACAATAGCAGGCGATAATTTCGCTCATGAGCCAGTGCACCGAGTGAAGCGAAGCGGCTCGATTTGGAGAGCAGCCGAGGGGACGTAGCGCAGCGAGGGTTTTATTCATGTTCAAGTTCAATACTGACGAGCGATAATGAGGAAACTGCTAAACAGCCATACAAGCAGATGCCAAGATGGAGACCACTTATTTCCCGTTAAAACCTGTTGCACATGGTTTCAAATCACAAGTCCCATACAGGCTATTAAATTCAGGGAATGTAATACCGCTGTATGGATAGGCTACAGTTCGGTTTGCAAACAAATAAGGGAATTAATAATTTAAAAATAGTAGACGATAAAAGGAGACAAGCTTTGTAATACAACCCAGCTCGCGCTCCAGTAACGTCACTGAGTGCGCATTTTTTATTATTAATTCATGCCCATGTTTAATTAAACTTCCACGTTCTGTCTCACGCTTTTGAATCCTTGACTATGCTCTTAGGTTTCTGAATACCGTAGCCCTTTGTCAACAATTACATTGATAGCAATTTAACTTAATGATTACAAAGACCAAGAAATAGGCTCGTGAAACAGTCCAAGAAGAGGCTATGATAAGGTCACTACGCTGCGTTGTTTAAAAACTGCGTTAAGTTGTTTAATATGTTTTACATAGCACCACGAAGGCTACTTTATATTGTATTTGATTGCTTGTGTATAACTTCAACTCAAATGTTTTTTTCATTGTTTCAACTTTCTGTTTTATCACAATTAGACCAACTACAGACTATTGTCATATTAACCAGTTCTAACACTCGTAATAATTATAATTATGTATTATTAATGATCAAATTAAAGCAGCACTTCCCATAAAACCTGATTTGTATTCATCATATATCCCTACCTGCCGAACTCACCCCTTCTTTTAGCTTTTCTCACGGTGCCATTCTCAGTCAGCACAGCTCCTGTGTCAAAACCCTATCATCATGGTCTCTCTCTCTCTCTCTCTCTCTCTCTCTCTCTCGCTCTCTCGCTCTCGCTCTCTCTCTCACACTCATTCAGTGCACTAAATTTCCAAGCCGATCATTCGAGGGCGTCTGGTCCAATCCGCGGCATCTTCTACGCGGTTGGCATATTTGCAATTGGTGCAGAATAGCTCTTTCGAAAATGAGTGAGGGAGGGAGAGAGAGAGCGCTAAAAACGGGAGAGAGAGAGAGAGAGAGAGAGAGAGAGAGAGAGAGAGAGAGAGAGAGAGAGAGATTGCATTAAGATGTTTGATAAATTAAATATTATAAGCCCTGTATAATCTCTTGCTGAAAAGCATTTCAATAAGACCTGTCCATGGATGAAAAAATATATTTTTAAAGATTTGTTTTGCTTGTTCGTGTATATTTATATTCGGTTTACGTTTTAAAAGGTGGCATGTCTACAGTGGGCCACATGGGCCAGATGAATTGTGAAATGGGCCATTGCTTTACCACCGTCTATGTTTGTTTAGTAATAAAAATATTATTCTTTGGCCATTGTACCCCGAGCTTCTGACAGCCAGAGATTTTTCGGCCGAATGGTATGATGTATGCGCCAGAATAAGGGTAGAACCTAACTGAGCGTTTCCCCCAAAATACTACTATTGTTTTATTGGAAGAGGAGCCATAGGCTAATCATAAATAATAAATAATAATCATGAATAATTACAACATTATACTGTGTTCGTTGTTTACAACTTTTTATTGTAGCTATAAGTTTTTGTCGCTGGTCTGTATTTGCTACCATTTAGCAATGTAAGTATTAATTTCGCACTGTGAGCCGTGTTTGTCCATCCAACCCCAAACTGAATTGGGCGTTTATTATTATTTGATGGAAAGCCTTGTTTTGATTGAATTGAATAATGTATATAAATTCTGGCAGTCCACGATACGATTGTTACTGTGTCTTTAAATTCCGTTGGGTTCCGAGGGGGTATCAGGCGCTTAGAGTGGTATTACCCTGGATGCCTATCGGGGCAAAATGAGCGAGTCAACTGAGGGGCTGAGAGATGAGTGGCGTTCGGCTGCACCAATGAACAGGGCTATCCACAGGGTTTGGATCAGTGGTGCCCTCCATGGTTATTTCGTGCTGAAAGTAGCGGGACATGCCGATATGCCTACCTCATGCTGATATGCTCAACAGAAAGCAAAAACATATTTTTCTCAAATATTACTGTCGTGAAAGTGCAAGTTTGCTTGGTTGAAGTATCGAAGAAACAACTGAGCACACCTGCACGGAAACAGGACATTTTGCATTGGTCCCGACGGGTCCGAAGAGATGCGCGCAGCAGAGAAGCCACCGCTACGCCAACTGAACTGGCTCAAGATCCAGGAAAACGGCAGAGCACCCGCGGGAAGTTGGCTAGTGATTAACAGGCCTGTGTATGACATCACCCGTTTCCGATGGCGTCACCCAGGTGGATCGAGACTCATCGCACACTATGCTGGCAAGGATGTGACGGTTAGTATTAGTAATCTCCAGAAATTACCAGTGTTGTTGTTCCTGTTCTAGTTTGAGGGTATTTTAAGATAACACTGTGAATTAATTTTATTTACATTTTACGCTCCATTATTAGAATGCAGGCAAGAGGGTTCCTCAAAGGGACCCCAGAACATTATAGGCCAAATATGTCCGTTTTCAATGTGTTTCTTCATGTTTAATTCCATTCATGGTTTGACTGAATTTAAATGTAATTGGACCCGTGGTGAAACATGAGGGGTGCTGTATTGCGCTAATCTCCTCCCTCTCTGCTGTTCTCTGTCCACCCCATCGGATGCCTTCAGGGCCTTCTACACTGAGAGCCATTTTGTGAGACGCTACCTGGGGCCTCTGCTTATAGGAGAACTGGGGCCCTAAGTGTGTAGCCTACTGCTCTGCTATTGGTCACTGTACAGGGGAGCCCTGCCCTACTGCTCTGCTATTGGTCACTGTACAGGGGAGCCCTGTCCTACTGCTCTGCTATTGGTCACTGTACAGGGGAGCCCTGCCCTACTGCTCTGCTATTGGTCACTGTACAGGGGAGCCCTGTCCTACTGCTCTGCTATTGGTCACTGTACAGGGGAGCCCTGCCCTACTGCTCTGCTATTGGTCACTACAGGGGAGCCCTGCCCTACTGCTCTGCTATTGGTCACTGTACAGGGGAGCCCTGCCCTACTGCTCTGCTATTGGACCTGAGATCACACACCAGATGCTGCTGTCTCCTCGGGTGTAGGCTGGCTGGCTCAAACATGATATCTGACATCTGGATAGTTGTGATTGGACACCTCAAGGTGGGCTGCCTGGACTTATAGAAATTATGTAATTAGGCACGACATGCACAATACAGTTATATCTGTGATATTTCATGGCATTATGATGTTCAGTATCGTAGTGAGGGATTGTGGGTAATAATAAAGACATCCAGTCCAAAGGAAGTAATGCCCATGGTGGTCTGACCTACAGGGGGTACCCACTAGTTGGTGGAACTAAACTCTCCACTGAGGTCAGTAGCACCCCCCGCCTTTCAATCCGGGAACTGCACTCTTGTCTTTGTCAAAACTCAAAACGGATAAACTAAACACTTTTTTCAATTGCTTGGATATGATATACATAAACCAAAAACCATTTGTTCGCTGAACCAAATCACTTGTTCACAATGGCAAATGTTCAAAGTATTAGCATTTCAAAATGAAATACACACATTACATTTGAAAATACTATGTTTTCGTTCATTACAACGCACCTAACTACCAATGTATCCCACTACTCAAAATGATAAGTAACTGCAACATTACTCCTAAAGCATAGTTTTATGGAAACGGAATACTTGTAACAACATTCCATGTTTAGATCATGAATATTTCAGGATACATAAATCAATTGACATCAATTACTTTGGAACAGGATCAATTTTACCACATTATGATAGAATGTATGATTTCTTCACTATCCTTTGTCACAGCACTGGGGTTTTCAACCTTTTTTGACACGCCCCCCCCCCCCCCCCCCAGTTTGTAAGTTTGAGCTGGTGGTCAAACGACTGATGATTGATTTTACATAGTGTTAAGAGCAGGAGTAAGGATGTGTATCCACCTGCAACAACATAGCGACAACATGGAGCAGTCAGATGGTCCATGTTAGAATAGAGATCAAGCAGTGAGAGGAGGAGGAAGAGGAGGTGGAGGTGGTCAATAGAATGGCAGACGACAAGTACTCCTTCAGAGAGGTGGCCTTGTTTCTTGTCTTAGAGGTGGTGGTGGGGGGGGGGGGTGGGGTGGTAGGGGGGTTAAGTGGTACAGGACAGTGTCTCTCACTGCAGTTGAGGATTTCTTTCCCACTCTGTATCTATAATTTTGTTACTATGATTACATTTTTTTTTACGATTGCTAACAATTCCGTTTTTCAAAACTCTTCATACAATTCTCTGCACCAGCAAGCAGCTTCGCACAACAGTTAATTTCATTCACACACAAAAAGAAACTGCCAAACCACTGTAAACATGTCTTAAAGGAAAAGCACCAGCACTAGATTTATTTTGTCAGTCATAGAACAATGATCTAAAAAAAAATAACAATCAGTGACATTACAGTAGATGCACTATTGTCAGTAATTTGCAAATTGAACTGTAGAAATGTATCGATTTTGGTAGTTCAGCCTCATATTTTAGCAATAAAAAATAATTCAGTTTGCTCCACATAGTGCTCTTGTGCTACCTATGTAAAAAGTTCTAAAAAAGTAAACTATCAAAAAAACTCCTTGTTTGCAATTGTAAACAAAAACCCACAGTATGCTCTAATTATATATGTTTTACAGTATTCTGATTTTGTTCAATGATTCCACTCTCCTCTACTGTTTCCACCATTCCCTTTATTTAGAACCGCAAAAAGTCCATATTGAAACATGTATCAAGTATTTTTTCCATGCTATAGTAAAGTATTGTAAAAACAACTAAACAGTGAAGCTATAGGTATCTTTTGTGTGGGTGATCTAAGCAAATATTTCATGAAAAATGTGGAATTTGAACCAATGAGCTTAGAAGTGCAAGATTTCTTCAAAGAATGCACAATGCATGTTTTGAACAGGCAAACAGGCTGTGTTACAAGTGCTTGCCATTTTGAGTGTTGTGTCTAAGGTTTTGAAAATTGAGCACAAGCTTGTGAGATTAGCGCCAAAGTGATTAACACTTTTTTTAGCATGTGCTGTAGAAACATAGAGCTTTGCTGCTGGTTCTGTTTCAGTGAGAAAATAATTCTTGAATTTTGAAAGATGTTGTCATTGAATGCATCTTGTGTGAAAGCAATGGAAAATGATCCACAGTTTAGCCCACATAGACTGCTGTTGTGCTTGAAAAAGCGTACTCAAAATTGGTCACTGACCCACCTGAGCATACCCGAGTCTACCCCCCACCCGCACCACAACTCAGCCCATCTGAGTCTCATCATCTCTGTAGTTTTTAGATTTTTTCAGTCCTGGTTATGCCTCTGGTTAATTGTATGATGGTTTGAGAATGGACCTCTCCCTCCCTCTCTCTTAAATCCTCCGGAGAGGTCTGGATGGATGACACCAAACCCCTCAAGAAAAACAAAAGGAACTGACACTGCCTCTCAAATGTCTTCCACCCAAACCTCCCAGATCTGGGTCAGCTACCAGCTCAGACAAGCTACCAGCACTAGTCGGTTGGCCAGCTCATACCCAGCTAGACCAGCTGGACTTTCAAGCTGGTTAAGCTGGTATAGCTGGATTTTACAGCAGGGCTACCCAAAACATCAAGCCCCAATTCTATGAACTGTTGGATATTTTACAGCAGTCTATTCTTAGAAAGGTCTTATCAGAAACTGACATTTAAAGTGTCCAGCAGAGCACCGAATCAGGCTATGCTGCACACACAGCGGGGTCGGAAAGTGTGTACCTGTCTTACCTGTATTCACAAACACTGACGCGTCACAGTCCCGGCTGATGAACAAAACCGCCTTCTCCTGCCTTCTCTCCCTCCATCGCTTCTATCAGTGTTTTTATTTCAGTTGTTCATCACAGAAACAAAGTTTAAAATGCTGACAAATGCTGAATAAGACGTCACATTTCCCCATTTGGCGGATATTCTTATCCAGAGCGACTACGCAGACAGCATTTTTACACACAGCCCAGTTTTCACCGCTGAATGCTGAAGCGTTTAGCATCGCGCTCACGGGGAGCACTGCCGATGGGAACCGAATGTTCAGCCGCTTTTCGTCACTGCTTCCACCTTCAATAATCACATACAGTAAACACTGTAAATATAGTAATCATTCATCTGCACACGCTGCGGAATCACCTTAACATCCGTATGAACTCTCTCCCTATAATTGCTCTGTTTCTCTGCTTGGTAATGAATCCCTTCCCTGGGTCAGTTTTACCAAAGGAGAGGGGCTGTGCCGTGGGATGAAGAAGAGCACAGACAGGGAGCAGGAGGCCATCTTGGACCCTTGTGTTTCTGCAGTCTGGAGGCTTCACGCTTATCGCAGAGAAACCGTGGGCAATATTGCATGTTGGCAGTGTGGGGTCAACACACCATATTTAAATGTGAGCACATGAACAGGGGCGGCCTGTAGCGTAGTGGTTAAGGTACATGACTGAGACTTGCAAGATCGGTTGTTCGAGCCCCGGTGTAGCCATAATAAGATCCGCACAGCCGTTGGCCCCTTGAGCGAGGCCCTTAACCCTGCATCGCTCCAGGGAGGATTGTCTTTTGCTTACTCTAATCAACTGTAAGTTGCTTTGGATAAAAGCGTCAGCCAAATGACATGTATTGAACACACGGCCAGGGAATCTCCCACATCCGTTACTGTTACTGACACAGAACTGAGTATCTGCCGGGTTTACAGGATCTGTGATTTGAGCTCCCTCCTGCAGAGGATGATGGGAAATCTGAGTAGGAGGAGTGATTGCTGTATCAGGGAGAGAGGAGGTGTGAGAAATGGAGCCGTTTGATCGGGAGACTGGAAGATCGCGAATGAGTGACCAGTCAAAACCACTCAGCGTTTTTTATGGAGCCTGCTCACGGGTGAACTCACCAAATCCTGTATTTTAATCACCTTCTCACTACAATGTGTTTTCCCTGCGAGGCACAGAATGGGATGTACCTGCATTTAGACTATCTGTGACTCACCATGCAAGACATAAAGCACTGCTCTGTGATTAGTATTGAACCAGTTGTTATGGCAACAGTGAATTGTCCTTACAAAAAAAGTAAATGTGACGTAATGTTTTGTAATTAACCCAGAGGTTGTTTAAGGGGCACACAGTACAGCTCATCATGATATTTAAATTACACAAATTCCTGAGCTTTATAAAAATGGCACAACTTTGTTGTGTCTAATCAGAATCTGTCCAGGTTTGTATGGGTAGTTAATCCAATTTCAACAAAAAGGGTATTCATATTTTGCATTTAGGAGAGGGACTACAACCTCTGTGTACAGCTTACTGACGTACCTTGAGTACAAAGTTAGTGCTGTAACTCCTGCAGCCTGTGGCTCAATAGCCCAACTCAGTTACACTGCACTACCAGCCAATGCAATGACTAAAGGTTCCAGGGGTATTCTGGAATGCCGTAAGTACATATTCCAGGGGTATTCTGGAATGTAATGATTAAAGATTCCAGGGGTATTCTGGTAAGGTATGAGTAAAGATTCTTAGGGTACTCTAATGAGGTAAAATTCCAGGGGTATTCTGGAATGTTATGAGTAAATGCTCCTTGGGTATTCTGTGGTATTCTGGAATGTTATTGGCAAAGATTCCCAGGGTATTCTGGAATGCCATGAGTAAAGATTGCAGGAGTATTCCCAAAAGATATGAGTAAAGATTCTAGGGGTGTTCGGGAATGCTATGAGTAAAGATTCCAGAGATATCTGGAATATTCTGGAAAATGCCCAGCCTGCTGGCCATCAGGAATGGGATTCCCACGTTCACCAGATGAACCTCATAACTGCACAGTCATGTTATGACCTAGCCCCTGCCCTGCTGCCACGAACCTCGAGATTCCTGTGAAATCACTGTCAGTGTGTCACTCTGAGGGGGGAGCATGGATTCTCTTTTCACTGCGCTGGCATTTCTTATTTAACCCTCTAATCTCAGCCAAATCACTCTCTTCTGGACAGTAAAAGCGTTTGTGTTTGAAAATCACACCAACATTTCACTACATTTAGGCTGATTAGCTGAGGATGTTTATTTCCATACAACTGATGACAACATGCAATTGAGAAAAAACGAAAACAAAACTAACATGAATAGCGTTATTATAAGAGGTTACGTGTTATTTCCGCGAAACAATTGTTAAAATCTATATATTCTACTACTGTATTTACAGATATAACTTTTGGAATATTACCATTCGGAGGCAATACAGTACCTAGTTTTGTATTTATTTGATGATGGCAAGAAACCTACAAACTAAGCTTGAAATAAAAACCAAAAATAAAATCAGTGGCATCATAGCTATGCCTGCCACAATATACTTTGACATAAATACCAAATGAAAAGGAGGATTTACTTTTTAAGGCCAATACAGGCTTCTACAATATGTGGACTTATATGGAATAGGAATGCAGTGGAATTTCCCTCGATGAGCAGGCTGTTTGTTTGCTTTGCACGTTTCACCTGGCTTCATATTCAGGTGATAATATGCTCATCGCACATGCCCAATCAGCTCTCTGAATGAGGTGCAGTGGGCGGGCTTCCAGATGAGTCAGCCCAGAATGACACGCTCAGCCAATGAGTAATCAACCGAGAGGCCAAACCATCCCCCACCCTCCACTGTGGGGAAATATGTAATATCTTTTCTCACAATGAGCTCATATAATGGAACAAAGCAAAATTAATAAATGTGTAAATTAAGGTTGCCACAAGGTAACCACAAGCTCAGAGCTCCCATGGCAGATCTACAGGGAGATCTACAGGGAGATTCACAGGAAGGCAGCATTTGAAAGTTTTCACGCTGTGATTTTGAAGTGTCATGAGGCAAAGTAACTGGATGACTGTGCAAATATACAGAAATAGTCCAGAAAATGACCAGGGCAAAACAAGAACATAAACCATGGCTGTCAACCAATCAGAATAGAGTATTTATCCAAGCCATGGAATATACATACATACACTCAATGAGCACTTTATTAGGAATGTATTTAGACTTCTACTGCTGTAGCCTATCCACTTAGAGTTATGATGTGTTGTGTGTGGCTCTTCTGTATACCACTGTTGTAATGTGTGGTTATTTGCATTACTGTCACCTTCCTGTCAGCTTTGACCAGTCTGGCCATTCTCCTCTGATGTCTCTCATGAACAATTCTGTCTGCCAAACTGCCCCATTCTTTGTAAACTCGAGAGACTAGAGTGCGTGAAAATCCCAAGAGATCAGCAGTTTCTGAGATACTCAAACCACCCTGTCTGCAGCCAACAATCATTCCACGGTCCAAATCACTTAAATCACATTTCTTCCCCATTCAGATTTGGTATGAACAACAACTGAACCTCTTGTCCATGCCTGCACACTTTCATGCATTTAGTTGTTACCTGATGATTGGCTGATTAAATATTTGCATTAACAAGCAGGTGTACAGGTCCTGACAAAGTGCTCAATGAGTACACTCAGTGTTCCAAAAAAAAAGAAATTGTTCCAAAATTGTTTAGGCAAATAGCTAGAAGAGAAGGATAGGTATACACTCCTAAGTGTTTGAATGATTTGACCACTGGGATGCCACAGCCTACCTAGTCTAGAGTATTGTTTCAGCGGCATTAGTTCAGGAGGTAAGAGCAGTTGTTGAAGGTTGTTGGTTCGATGCTTCCCTGATCCCTGTGTCAAAGTGTCTGTGAGCAAGACACCTAGCCCCCAACTTCTTCTGATGAGGTAGCTGGTGCCCGTGCATGGCAGCCAATTGCAATTGGTGTGTGAGTGTGTGTGTGTGTGTGTGTGTGTGTGTGTGTGTGAATCGGAGAATGAGAAGCATCAATTGTACAGCACTTCTGATAAAGGCGCAATATAAATGCTAACCATTTACCATTTGTTGCCGTTATGGCCACAGTCTGCCCATCTTCTGATCATAATATTAAAATAACGATGTGCACCAGTCAGAGAACCTGGCTCTTATGGAAGGAGCTCAAAGCTTATAAAAGTTTTTTTTGTGTCACTGTAAGTTTCACTGCTCTGAACAAACAGTTGCTTCACAGCCACCAATAATATAAATAATAATAATAATAATAATAATAATAATAATAATAATCAGCCTCACTACATTCATCATTAGACGACGCTGAATTAACTTTGATTTCCAGTTCAGCTAAAATGCAGCGTTACACTATAGTGTGAATGGGTAGACAGTGCCATCTGCTGGTGAATTCTGGGACATTTTGTCACTCCATAAGGTTGTCCTCAGATGATCTCTCTCAAAAGTGTCTGTGAAAGGAAGCTTGTTAGAATGGCTTGATGCAATCTGATTGGTTCAAACAAGTTTCAGTTAGCAGTCTTTTAAATATCAACAGATCACCTGACTTGCTTTGCCATTTCTAATTGGAGCCCCACCTAAATTATGTAATCATTTGGCAGAAGTAATTGACCACTGGCATGTTAACAAAGTACAACTGAGTGGACTTATCTCATGGTAACCTGGCAAGACTCATGGTTAGCCTGGTTGTAAACCAGTATTGCAGGCTAGCAGAAGGCTATACTGGTCAGGCTCATAGTACTGTAATATTAACCTGTTCAGGCTCATAGTGCTGTAAGGTTAACCTGGTCAGGCTCATAGTGCTGTAAGGTTAACCTGGTCAGGCTCATAGTGCTGTAAGGTTAACCTGGTCAGGCTCATAGTGCTTTAAGCACAATCCAAAAGTGTGAGCATCATGAGTAATAAACTATCAGTTATACTTTCACAATGCTACATGAAGCACCAGTTTGGGTGTATGCTGAAAAATATAGTCCCTCATTTAATGGCTGTATGCACGTGTCATCTTGAACAACCACAAAACAATTGTGCTTTTGTTAAAAGTTTTCTCAAAATTGAAGGAGACTCATTTTTGTAAATCCTTCATAGTGTCAGTGATTCGTTGCTACAAAGCTTGAGTAATGTGAGGAGCAACAGTGGAACAAATGAATGAACAAACAAACAAATTGTAATAATAATAGCTACTACTGAGCATTGCAAAAATAACTGCAAAAATATCACTTAAAATGATCACTTAATTTTTACATTTTAGAAAAGGAGGAAAGGAATGTCAATTGTTGTTTTGATCATGTAACACAACTGTAAAGCAAGTGAACAGGAGTTTCAATAGTTTTACAACAGAAGGTACAAGAGCTGGCTCTATCTTTACATTTAGCTCTACATATATGGATAGACGTTTTATATGAATATCCTCGGTTTTCTAAGAAATGCAGCATTCATACGGCAGGAGCCAAGCCCTTCCCCAGCAAATGTCCTCAAGTTAAGTCCTCCAGACTCCAGTTGAGTTTATACCAAGCTGAAAAAATAGGTTGCACCGTTTGCAGTGACGTTTCCAAAAACACTGGTCACGGACCAATGACAGGCCGAGCTGACAGCGTCGCATGGGCGGCACATAGTACAAGCTCTGGCGTGCTCCCAACGCCTGACCTGCTGAACTTGATTGTGTCTCACTCTACAGATATTTCATACTTAGGATTCACATTTATGTTGCAATTCTTTTGAGACCGCTTCAGAAATCGAACAAAAGGTACGTTGGCTTTCCAACTTTACTCTACCGTTTAAAATTTGCTAGCCTAGCTATCTCTTGTTCAGGGTCAATACAGCGATATCACGCAATAACTTGCATATTTGCAAATGCTACAATAGCTATATAACTAGTTGGCTAATCACAATCGTGCTAACCCATTTCATGAAGCCACCAATGCACTCTCCAGCCCACAAGTCTAGCTAGGCTTTCATCATACCAAGGCAATACAACTCGCTAGCTAATATAAGAAGCTACTTTATGAACATAGCTAGCGAGCTAAAAATTTTAGCTACCTTCAATAACTTGAATTGCTAAAACCAGTCATTTACTGCACGTGATGGCGTTTAAACCAAGACTAGTTACACCGAGGCTTTGCCATAGCATTGGCTAGTGTGCTTTCTAGCTCGGTAACACAACATGTAATGTAATCAACAGTGCCACAGTTGTGTCAGTGTGGCCTGAGGTTGGGCGAACTACGTCGACATTCGTGCCGTTATCTTACTTCCTCGATCATTGTGCAGGCGGTCACTTTCCTCAAGTTTTGACACTGTTGTGGTGTCTTACAAGTCGGCGTTGAGCAATCACATTCCTGGTAAACACGACGCATCACCCAAGTCATTTTTCTAGTTAGATTATAGAAGACGAAACCCACCAGAGTTATTTTATGTAATGTATGTAGCTAGTGATACAGTGCAAACGTACTTCAGTAAAAGAACACTGATGAAAGAGGTTACAACGTACAGGTTTGATATAAATGAAACCATACAGCACTACCGTATACTGTCCCTCGCCGTCATTTTCTCAGTGTTAGAACGCTGAACACTGGACTCTGGAAGGTAAACCAGCTGCAATAGCCACATAACTGCCTATCAAGATGTTGTACTTTAAATATCACCGTAGACTCCTAAATATGCACTCACAGAATGAAACCCATTTTAAGGAGAATAATTTGTAGGTTATAAAATGTCAAGTAGTGAGGCAGTGATGTCTTTTGGAGACACATTGGCCTGATGCATCAACACCCTTGCAAATGAGGGGCACTGTTTTTTTTTTGTGTGGCCCAGTTACTTCATATTATGCTTAAACAGTTATTATTGCTGAGCATTACAACATGTTTGTCATAACGCATTGCATTTGTTCCCCTGTGCATTACTGTAGCTGGGCCCTGCAGGTACAGCTAATCAGCCAGCTGACTGGCCAAATTATATATATATTTTTTTAGAAGAGACTTTTTGTCAAGTGCTTGATTTTTTGGACCTGTTATTTTGAGACCCATTTTTGGTGTTTTATATATTTAGCTAAGTGTTTTGGTTGTGTGTTTTGTGATAGTGTGTTTGTAAGTTTGCAGATGACCAGGCAGGTTATCTTTTTGTTTGAGCTCATTTTTAGGTAGTTTAGGTCAGAGTAGGGAAGTTTACTCACAGAAGACTCCTTTTTGTTTTCTCACAAAGGTACTTTCACCATCCTGCCAACTTGCCCAGGCTAATGCAGTTTTCCTGTCATTTGTTTTATTATTATTATTGTTTTTATTTTTTTCTCAGTCTGGCACTTGTATTGGGTTCTGGCCCATTATGGGAGAGGTTGGGCAGTATCACATACAAATGAATAACAGTTTTGTAATGAATAACCCTCACTGATATTTATACACTGATATGCTTGTGTTTGAAACTTTCTTGCAGCACAATGGGGTTCTTTATGTCGAAGTCCATGGATCAGAGCCTGAAGAAGCAGCAGGAGTTCATGGTCCTCAACTCACGGCTCCAGGTGAGAGCGTGCGTTAAATGTGGCTCATAGTTTTCTGCTGCACGTCAACCACCAACACATTATGCAGAGCGGATGGAAGTAGCTACTGAACACCATATAGCATGTTCTTTTTATACTTTATTTGCCCAGCTGAGATTTATATCTTTAGTCAAGAATTTTCAGAGGAAATGTTTAAAGCTTTTCAAAAGATCAGCCGGCAAATGTATTTATTTATTTGATGTGTCTGAAAGTATTTCAGGCGGCATGGATGGTGCAGTGGGTAGCACTGCTGCCTCACAGCAAGGAGGTCCTGGGTTCGAATCCCCGTCAGCCGGGGCCTCTCTGTGCGGAGTTTGCATGTTCTCCCCGTGTCTGCGTGGGTTTCCTCCGGGTACTCCGGTTTCCTCCCACAGTCCAAAGACATGCACGTTAGGCTGATTGGAGAGTCTAAATTGCCCGTAGGTATGAGTGTGTGAGTGAATGGTGTGTGCCCTGCGATGGACTGGCGACCTGTCCAGGGTGTATTCCTGCCTTTGGCCCAATGTATGCTGGGATAGGCTCCAGCTCCCCTGCGACCCTGTTCAGGATAAGCGGGTTAAGATAATGGATGGATCAAAGTATTTCAGCATTGAAGTGGACTTGTTTCAAGATTTCCTACATCAGAGAAATGTACTGTAACATGTTTTGAAAATATTTATCTTTGTATTGATTGTTATGAGGAGATACCACATATGAATGTGAGACGTCTGAAATACACATTGTTTCTACTTTCCAATCAATTTTTATCATAACACATTTGTTGGTTCTGAATATCAGTTTTGATCCGAAATGGTTTTGAATGTTTTCAAGATGGCCGCCAAATAGCATTGATTTCAATGGTAATGGGACTAATGAATCAATTTTTAAGCATTTTCCTGTTGTTGGCCTACATTTTCTCAGATTTCAAAATGGTCGCAATCGACTTTTCGGACATAATAAGATTAATTGGGAAGTAATTAAGTTTCTTTTTTCATGCTCAGGTTGACATTACTGGAGAATTTGGCAAATGTTGTTGTCTTGTAACATTATATTGTGCAAAATCCTGCATACACACAAGTTGCCCATCCCTGCTCTGGTTTCTGCACTTTACATGCTTCTTTCCTTCCTTTATTTTTCTGAACCAATTTAGTTTGAAATGTAATAGTTTTTGCTCACACAGAACTCAGTATCTGGCTGATCCTCCTCTTGTCACCAGGACATAACACAATAACGGCAAGGATCAACAATATGGAGATGCGGAACGCACCTCTCAGACTCCGTTCCCGGAAAGCTGCAATTTGCGCTGGTTTTTTGTGTGTTTCATCACAGAAGTAATTCTAATTAACTTAATTACTTTTATTAATTGGCTAAAGAGTCCACCCACCTTTTGGTGCCTAAGCTTGCTGCTTGCTTGAAGACCACAATGCACTGCAGACATTTAAAAACAATTTAACAAGAGGAAATGCAATAATGTATCTGATGATGTGTGGAGCTCCTTGTGGGTGCTGTATGTGTTGAGGGATGGTTGATCGTTAGTGCTTGTGTAAAGTCCTGTGTGGTGCTCAGTTGGAGCGCCAGATTCAGATGCAGAACCAGATGAGGGAGCGACAGATGGCCATGCAGATCGCCTGGTCCAGGGAGTTCCTAAACTACTATGGTGCCTTCTTCGGTCTGGCAACCCTGGGCCTCACTGCTGGGTAGGAATGCTGCATTATTCAGTCTTGCAACCCTGAAACTTATCAGACTGCTAGTAACCTTTCGGCACTATGAGCCTGACCAGACTGCTCATAACCTTACAGCACTATGAGCCTGACCAAGCTGCTCATAACCTTACAGCACTATGAGCCTGACCAGGCTGCTCATAACCTTACAGCACTATGAGCCTGACCAGACTGCTCATAACCTTACAGCACTATGAGCCTGACCAAGCTGCTGATAACCTTACAGCACTATGAGCCTGACCAGGCTGCTCATAACCTTACAGCACTATGAGCCTGACCAGGCTGCTCATAACCTTACAGCACTATGAGCCTGACCGGGCTGCTCATAACCTAACAGCACTATGAGCCTGTCTGACCAGGCTGCTCATAACCTAACGGCACTATGAGCCTGTCTGACCAGGCTGCTCATAACCTTATGGCACTATGAGCCTGTCTGACCAGGCTGCTCATAACCTTACGGCACTATGAGCCTGACCAGGCAGCTCATAACCTTACAGCACTATGAGCCTGACCAGGCTGCTCATAACCTAACGGCACTATGAGCCTGTCTGACCAGGCTGCTCATAACCTTATGGCACTATGAGCCTGTCTGACCAGGCTGCTCATAACCTTACGGCACTATGAGCCTGACCAGGCAGCTCATAACCTTACAGCACTATGAGCCTGACCAGGCTGCTCATAACCTTACAGCACTATGAGCCTGACCAGGCTGCTCATAACCTTACGGCACTATGAGCCTGACCGGGCTGCTCATAACCTAACAGCACTATGAGCCTGTCTGACCAGGCAGCTCATAACCTTACAGCACTATGAGCCTGACCAGGCTGCTCATAACCTTACAGCACTATGAGCCTGACCAGGCTGCTCATAACCTTACGGCACTATGAGCCTGACCGGGCTGCTCATAACCTAACAGCACTATGAGCCTGTCTGACCAGGCTGCTCATAACCTAACGGCACTATGAGCCTGTCTGACCAGGCTGCTCATAACCTTACGGCACTATGAGCCTGTCTGACCAGGCTGCTCATAACCTTACGGCACTATGAGCCTGACCAGGCAGCTCATAACCTTACAGCACTATGAGCCTGACCAGGCTGCTCATAACCTTACAGCACTATGAGCCTGATCAGGCTGCTCATAACCTTATGGCACTATGAGCCTGACCAGGCTGCTCATAACCTTGCAGCACTATGAGCCTGATTAGATTGACTCTGTTTTATAATAAGTCAATATCTTGATGTGTTTTCTTGATCAACATAAATGGGTCAGTTACTTCCAGGCTATGAAAAGAACACCTACCTCCTCCCAAATGTTGGTAAAATTGATTGCAGCTGGTAATATTTCCTAGCAGCTAAAGGTTGGGTATATTGTAAGGGTAATGTGGATAATTAAATGTAGAAAATGGCTGGTGAGTCATGATTTCTGTATAGGTGTGGCTTCATTAAGCCCCAGAACATTTTCTGTTTTAGTAAACGCACAAATTATACAACTCTGTGCTGACTACAACTTTTTTCTTGAATGAATCAGAGCTGAATTTTTGGTGGGAAAACTAATTCAATTAAACTTTCTTTTCTGGATGCTTGAGCGCTAATCTTTCTTTTATCCAGAATTCTGTTTGTTGCAGGTAAGTGGTTGAGTTGGACTGCAATCAAAACTGCTCCACTAGCATCTCATGATTTGTATGAAGAAGTAACTGGCCATTGGTTCATGAACAAAGCACATCTCCTGGACTTGTGATGGACTTATCTGACATCACAATGTCTGGTCAGACTCGTAGTACTGTAAGGTTACAAGGCTCAAGGTAATTACTTGCCAAAACTCCCAAAACATAAAACTCAGATCTGGCACCTCTATATCCAGCAGTGTGTGTGTGTATTTGTTATATCTTGAGAACTCAATGTTTGCTTTTAAATGTTCTGTAAGAAGAGTGAGTCATCTCATTTTACTTTTATATGTTGTAATGAAGATTGTAATGAAGTGTGTGCATGTGAACAAAACCGTTTGATTTTCAGAGCTCTGAAGAGGAGGAGGCCGGGTCTCTTCATTCCTGTGGTGCCGCTCAGCTTCATCCTGGCCTACCAGATAGATCTGGCGTACGGCACACTAATGCAGCGAGTTAAAGGTAAATCTGCACTACCAGATAGATCTGGCGTACGGCACACTAATGCAGCGAGTTAAAGGTAACTCTGCACTACCAGATAGATCTGGCGTACGGCACACTAATGCAGCGAGTTAAAGGTAAATCTGCACTACCAGATAGATCTGGCGTACGGCACACTAATGCAGCGAGTTAAAGGTAACTCTGCACTACCAGATAGATCTGGCGTAGGGCACATTAATGCAGCGAGTTAAAGGTAAATCTGCACTACCAGATAGATCTGGCGTACGGCACACTAATGCAGCGAGTTAAAGGTAAATCTGCACTACCAGATAGATCTGGCGTACGGCACATTAATGCAGCGAGTTAAAGGTAACTCTGCACTACCAGATAGATCTGGCGTACGGCACACTAATGCAGCGAGTTAAAGGTAACTCTGCACTACCAGATAGATCTGGCGTACGGCACACTAATGCAGCGAGTTAAAGGTAAATCTGCACTACCAGATAGATCTGGCGTACGGCACACTAATGCAGCGAGTTAAAGGTAACTCTGCACTACCAGATAGATCTGGCGTACGGCACACTAATGCAGCGAGTTAAAGGTAACTCTGCACTACCAGATAGATCTGGCGTACGGCACACTAATGCAGCGAGTTAAAGGTAAATCTACACTACCAGATAGATCTGGCGTACGGCACATTAATGCAGCGAGTTAAAGGTAAATCTGCAGTACCAGATAGATCTGGCGTACGGCACATTAATGCAGCGAGTTAAAGGTAAATCTGCACTACCAGATAGATCTGGCGTACGGCACACTAATGCAGCGAGTTAAAGGTAAATCTGCACTACCAGATAGATCTGGCGTACGGCACATTAATGCAGCGAGTTAAAGGTAACTCTGCACTACCAGATAGATCTGGCGTACGGCACACTAATGCAGCGAGTTAAAGGTAAATCTACACTACCAGATAGATCTGGCGTACGGCACACTAATGCAGCGAGTTAAAGGTAAATCTGCACTACCAGATAGATCTGGCGTACGGCACACTAATGCAGCGAGTTAAAGGTAAATCTGCACTACCAGATAGATCTGGCGTACGGCACATTAATGCAGCGAGTTAAAGGTAAATCTACACTACCAGATAGATCTGGCGTACGGCACACTAATGCAGCGAGTTAAAGGTAAATCTGCACTACCAGATAGATCTGGCGTACGGCACACTAATGCAGCGAGTTAAAGGTAAATCTGCAGTACCAGATAGATCTGGCGTACGGCACATTAATGCAGCGAGTTAAAGGTAAATCTGCACTACCAGATAGATCTGGCGTACGGCACATTAATGCAGCGAGTTAAAGGTAACTCTGCACTACCAGATAGATCTGGCGTACGGCACGCTAATGCAGCGAGTTAAAGGTAACTCTGCACTACCAGATAGATCTGGCGTACGGCACACTAATGCAGCGAGTTAAAGGTAACTCTGCACTACCAGATAGATCTGGCGTACGGCACACTAATGCAGCGAGTTAAAGGTAAATCTGCACTACCAGATAGATCTGGCGTACGGCACACTAATGCAGCGAGTTAAAGGTAAATCTGCACTACCAGATAGATCTGGCGTACGGCACACTAATGCAGCGAGTTAAAGGTAAATCTGCACTACCAGATAGATCTGGCGTACGGCACATTAATGCAGCGAGTTAAAGGTAAATCTGCACTACCAGATAGATCTGGCGTACGGCACACTAATGCAGCGAGTTAAAGGTAACTCTGCACTACCAGATAGATCTGGCGTACGGCACACTAATGCAGCGAGTTAAAGGTAAATCTGCACTACCAGATAGATCTGGCGTACGGCACACTAATGCAGCGAGTTAAAGGTAAATCTGCACTACCAGATAGATCTGGCGTACGGCACACTAATGCAGCGAGTTAAAGGTAAATCTGCACTACCAGATAGATCTGGCGTACGGCACGCTAATGCAGCGAGTTAAAGGTAAATCTGCACTACCAGATAGATCTGGCGTACGGCACACTAATGCAGCGAGTTAAAGGTAAATCTGCACTACCAGATAGATCTGGCGTACGGCACATTAATGCAGCGAGTTAAAGGTAAATCTACACTACCAGATAGATCTGGCGTACGGCACACTAATGCAGCGAGTTAAAGGTAAATCTGCACTACCAGATAGATCTGGCGTACGGCACACTAATGCAGCGAGTTAAAGGTAAATCTGCAGTACCAGATAGATCTGGCGTACGGCACATTAATGCAGCGAGTTAAAGGTAAATCTGCACTACCAGATAGATCTGGCGTACGGCACATTAATGCAGCGAGTTAAAGGTAACTCTGCACTACCAGATAGATCTGGCGTACGGCACGCTAATGCAGCGAGTTAAAGGTAACTCTGCACTACCAGATAGATCTGGCGTACGGCACACTAATGCAGCGAGTTAAAGGTAACTCTGCACTACCAGATAGATCTGGCGTACGGCACACTAATGCAGCGAGTTAAAGGTATATCTGCACTACCAGATAGATCTGGCGTACGGCACACTAATGCAGCGAGTTAAAGGTAAATCTGCACTACCAGATAGATCTGGCGTACGGCACATTAATGCAGCGAGTTAAAGGTAACTCTGCACTACCAGATAGATCTGGCGTACGGCACGCTAATGCAGCGAGTTAAAGGTAACTCTGCACTACCAGATAGATCTGGCGTACGGCACACTAATGCAGCGAGTTAAAGGTAACTCTGCACTACCAGATAGATCTGGCGTACGGCACACTAATGCAGCGAGTTAAAGGTATATCTGCACTACCAGATAGATCTGGCGTACGGCACATTAATGCAGCGAGTTAAAGGTAAATCTGCACTACCAGATAGATCTGGCGTACGGCACACTAATGCAGCGAGTTAAAGGTAAATCTGCACTACCAGATAGATCTGGCGTACGGCACACTAATGCAGAGAGTTAAAGGTAAATCTACACTACCAGATAGATCTGGCGTACGGCACACTAATGCAGCGAGTTAAAGGTAAATCTGCACTACCAGATAGATCTGGCGTACGGCACACTAATGCAGCGAGTTAAAGGTAACTCTGCACTACCAGATAGATCTGGCGTACGGCACGCTAATGCAGCGAGTTAAAGGTAACTCTGCACTACCAGATAGATCTGGCGTACGGCACACTAATGCAGCGAGTTAAAGGTAACTCTGCACTACCAGATAGATCTGGCGTACGGCACACTAATGCAGCGAGTTAAAGGTATATCTGCACTACCAGATAGATCTGGCGTACGGCACATTAATGCAGCGAGTTAAAGGTAAATCTGCACTACCAGATAGATCTGGCGTACGGCACACTAATGCAGCGAGTTAAAGGTAAATCTGCACTACCAGATAGATCTGGCGTACGGCACACTAATGCAGAGAGTTAAAGGTAAATCTACACTACCAGATAGATCTGGCGTACGGCACACTAATGCAGCGAGTTAAAGGTAAATCTGCACTACCAGATAGATCTGGCGTACGGCACACTAATGCAGCGAGTTAAAGGTAACTCTGCACTACCAGATAGATCTGGCGTACGGCACACTAATGCAGCGAGTTAAAGGTAAATCTGCACTACCAGATAGATCTGGCGTACGGCACACTAATGCAGCGAGTTAAAGGTAAATCTGCACTACCAGATAGATCTGGCGTACGGCACACTAATGCAGCGAGTTAAAGGTAAATCTGCACTACCAGATAGATCTGGCGTACGGCACACTAATGCAGCGAGTTAAAGGTAAATCTGCACTACCAGATAGATCTGGCGTACGGCACACTAATGCAGCGAGTTAAAGGTAAATCTGCACTACCAGATAGATCTGGCGTACGGCACACTAATGCAGCGAGTTAAAGGTAACTCTGCACTACCAGATAGATCTGTTTTTATTTAAAAAAATCAACTAAGTGTCATTGATCTCAGGAGCTCCTAAATGAGCCACTAGGATCAGGATTAAGAAACACAGAGCTACACATAATACTAATAATTTCTGTATGTAATCATAGATTTATGGACATTTCGCAGTGTAGTATTCTCAAAACACTTGTAAAGAGCTGCTAAATATAGGTCCCCATGCGCTTCAGTTTGGCTTGCATGATCATATCCTGCTTTAAGGCTACAGTTGTATTTTCAAAGAAGCAGTCTTGGTGCTCAGGTCTAGAATCCTGTCCTCGCAATTGATGGAGTCTGCCTCCATTAAGCAATACCAAAGCCAGAGGGTGCCACTGTGTGTTGAAATACTGATTCACAACATATTGCTCTACAGACATTGATTCATGAAAAGCTACTTAAATACCATTCCCAGTATGTGAATTACTGCAAAGCAGTCATAATGTCATACCCTAAATTAGAAATGAGTGGTGGAGCATTGAGATTTGCATTCAATTAAAGTGTAGAGTTTGGCAGCGAATCAGATGGGTCTATGGAAAGAGCATCGGTTTCTCTTTAGCCAGTCATTATCTTCAGTGCATTTTACAGTCTGAAAATGTGCCGTTTTATAAGCCAGGAAATGGAGTGCTGCATTTGTTTTGGATAGCCCCAAACCACGTACATCTGAGGCACTGCTATTTAGTTGTTAGGCCCTGTAGTGAGATTGTTTTACTGTGACAGAAAGGACAAATGCTGCTGGGAATATTGATTTGGTCTACAATATGTAATCTAATTATGATATTTTTAAAATATCCGACATGTACAACATATTTGCTTTAATAGTTATTATCTTGGATGGCAATGATCATACTGCCAAATTGATTGGCAGCGCAAACTAAACCT
>NC_083774.1:40370450-40400450 GCF_963514075.1 Conger conger | reverse complement strand
TCAGCCCGCCGGGAACTCTAACTGACTCATCTATAGCTTGCCAGCGGAAACCTGCTGAAATAACTTGGTCTCTGGCTTCTCCGATCCAAAATGGAGGAGGCGCAGCACTACTGAAAGCTGTCACACGTCACCTTCCTCGTCACCACTTAATCACGACTGTTGGCCTAGATAAGAATGGAATATCCTTGGGTCACAAATGACTCACACATTGAATGCAGCTGCTCCTGCTGCTGTTTTTATTAGTTTAGGGAATAAGGGCTTTTATGATGGCTGTCAAATCCCTGTCTGCCCACCCTGCCTTGCTGCTTTGAAAGGTGGTGAAATATTGCCTCATTTCAGTGGAAGATGAATAATTGGAAAAAGTTTAATTCTCTGTCATAATTAAATATAAATATTTCAGTTTTTTGGAAATTCTTATTGAAATATAAACTCTCCTTGAAAAGTGAGTATTGGAGATACCTAGTTCATGATAGTAGTTGACTTGAGTACATTCGAAATGTTGAACTTAATGTCAATATTATTAAAATTTCTGCTTATTGAACTTTGCCTTCATGCTAAATGTTGAACCCAGGCTAAATGATGAAAGTTCAGCGTCAAGTGTTGAGTTTGGTGTACATTCTGCGTGCTGAATTTGTTGTGGTTCATGCTGAATGTAGAACTTGCGCGTGTTGTTCCAGGGGAGGCAGAGGGCATCATGGTGGCGGAACACGAGCGTTTGGATCTCCCTCACGGGGCGCCCACCTTTGAGAGCATCGAGAAGGCCCGGCGAACCCAGGCACACCTTCTCATGGAGAAATGACCTTCCGCCCAAGAGTCCTCTACTGCTCACACTGCTCAACATCTGATTATTAACTCTGATGGCAATATATCCCTACTCGTACATATATATATGCAGTGCAGTCTAAGTATTTGGACAGTGGTGTCCGCAGAAGACTTCAAAAACAGATCTACAGACACTATGCCACTTTTTTCTTTTCTTATTTCGCAGCCTCATAATGGCTTCCTGGACTTTGTTGCTAAACACCAGAAACTCCAAAGGCAATCAAAAGTTGAGAATCAAGACTAAGTACTGACAGCTTTCTTATTCCTGCACTAAGGTATCAGTTGAGTACACCTCAATCAGGAATGGCTGAGAAGCGAACTGTCCAATTACATTTGGTCCCCAAAAATGGGGGAACTACGTATAAAAAGGATGCAATTCCTACATGCATCACAAGATATGGTTCTGAATACCCTTGAATTAATAACTCATATTCATTGTTTCATTTGAAATCAAGTGTTCTGCAGTACAGGGCTAAAAGAACAGGAATTGTACCACTGTCTATATACTTATGGACTGCACAAGACACACACACACACACACACACACACACACACACACACACACACACACACACACACACACACACACACACACACACACACACACACACACACACACACACACACACACACACACACACACAAGCTGTGTTTGGAAGAAGGGGAGGGGATGGTGCAGCTACCGAGATTGAACACTAGGGGGCAAAGAAGGTCAGGAATAAAACACGGAGCCCATATTCAAGATGTCTCAGAGTAGGATAAACTGATCTCAGATCCTTGCAGAACAATGTTATCCATGAGCTAAAAGGCTAAACTGATCTTAGATCAGATTCCTCTGTCCAAACCATAACCTTATCCGCCATGACTGAAAAGACTAAACTGGTCCCAGTTCAGTGCTCCTACCCTGAGATTTTTCATGAATATGGAACTCAAATTCCTTCCCTTTTGAGTTTTATGACCTGAGGGAGGAGAGTGAATAAGTGCCACAACTTGCATCCAAATAATTTAAATTGGTATTGACTAATTCTGTCAAAAATCAATATACGTTTGTCTTATTTCTTGTTTGTGGGGTACGTTGGGGAGAGAGTAGTGGTCAGCAGAGACGCAGAAATAATCGCTTGGCGAGTTTGTGGTAGACGTATGAAGCACTGTAGCCTTTTTGCTTGAGAATAAGCTGATGCACTAGTATTTATTTATCTGGCTGTGTTGGAGTGTGAAGTTCCAGGGATGCGTGTTTCTCTCTCTTTCTCTGAAGTAGATATTAGCTTAGCAGTTTGCTTGACAAGTGACATTTTCTCACCCCATTGGCAAATTGAGTCAAACTTTCTGCCCTCATTTGTCTCATTTAGTAAAAATGGAAAAATAAAGTAATAGAAAGTCTAAGTATAAAACTAAGATAGTTGTTAAGACTTTTTTGCAGTGCAAACCCTGCAGGCTTTTGCCTGGCGCTGGGTGAGACCCAGGGGTTTAAGGGCGAGACTTTTTAGGGCAGGGTTGCTCAACCTTAGTCCTGCAGGGCCACAGGGTCTTCTGCTTTTTATTTGTGCCCAAAAATCACCAACCAGTTCAGACTGGAGAAACCAGGTGTGTTACCTGTGTACTCCACTGCCTGATTGAGTGCTGGGTAACCGTGACAACACGCTCTGTGGCCTCTCAGGATCAAGCTGTTTGTGTATGTGTGTGTGTGTGTGGATGCAGCTATGTGTGTATGTGTGTGGATGCAGCTATGTGTGTGTGTGTGTGGATGCAGCTATGTGTGTATGTGTGTGGATGCAGCTATGCGTGTATGTGTGTGGATGCAGCTATGCGTGTATGTGTGTGGATGCAGCTATGTGTGTATGTGTGTGGATGCAGCTATGTGTGTGTGTGTGTGGATGCAGCTATGTGTGTATGTGTGTGGATGCAGCTATGTGTGTATGTGTGTGGATGCAGCTATGTGTGTATGTGTGTGGATGCAGCTATGTGTGTGGATGCAGCTATGTGTGTATGTGTGTGGATGCAGCTATGTGTGTGTGTGTGGATGCAGCTATGTGTGTATGCGTGTGGATGCAGCTATGTGTGTGTGTGTGTGTGGATGCAGCTATGTGTGTGTGTGTGTGGATGCAGCTATGTGTGTATGTGTGTGGATGCAGCTATGTGTGTATGTGTGTGGATGCAGCTATGTGTGTATGTGTGTGGATGCAGCTATGTGTGTATGTGTGTGGATGCAGCTATGTGTGTGTGTGTGTGGATGCAGCTATGTGTGTATGTGTGTGGATGCAGCTATGTGTGTGTGTGTGTGGATGCAGCTATGTGTGTATGTGTGTGGATGCAGCTATGTGTGTATGTGTGTGGATGCAGCTATGTGCGTGTGTGTGTGGATGCAGCTATGTGCGTATGTGTGTGGATGCAGCTATGTGTGTATGTGTGTGGATGCAGCTATGTGTATGTGTGTGGATGCAGCTATGCGTGTATGTGTGTGGATGCAGCTATGCGTGTATGTGTGTGGATGCAGCTATGCGTGTATGTGTGTGGATGCAGTTATGCGTGTATGTGTGTGGATGCAGCTATGTGTGTGGATGCAGCTATGTGTGTATGTGTGTGGATGCAGCTATGTGTGTATGTGTGTGGATGCAGCTATGTGTGTGGATGCAGCTATGCGTGTATGTGTGTGGATGCAGCTATGTGTGTATGTGTGTGGATGCAGCTATGTGTGTATGTGTGTGGATGCAGCTATGTGTGTATGTGTGTGGATGCAGCTATGTGTGTATGTGTGTGGATGCAGCTATGTGTGTGGATGCAGCTATGTGTGTATGTGTGTGGATGCAGCTATGTGTGTGGATGCAGCTATGTGTGTATGTGTGTGGATGCAGCTATGTGTGTATGTGTGTGGATGCAGCTATGTGTGTATGTGTGTGGATGCAGCTATGTGTGTATGTGTGTGGATGCAGCTATGCGTGTATGTGTGTGGATGCAGCTATGTGTGTATGTGTGTGGATGCAGCTATGTGTGTATGTGTGTGGATGCAGCTATGCGTGTATGTGTGTGGATGCAGCTATGTGTGTATGTGTGTGGATGCAGCTATGTGTGTATGTGTGTGGATGCAGCTGTCGTCCTGTGATAGTGTACGCAGGAAGTTGTACAATACTTTGATTAAATGGCGACTTAATGAATGGAACGGTGTTCTTGCTGCCGTAGAACATGCTTGTTCTGTAATCTCTCACGGGGAAGTAATCTTGTACACACGTGAGGGAAATTGGCACAAATGTCTTTATGCACTAATGTACATAAGTACGGAGCTCGAACTGAAGTTCAACAATGTTTCACACTTTGTTATGCAAATATCAAGCAGACGTGTCAAACACTTTCTCTCGATGCTGACAGAATGTAAAAATACTCCCAACTCCTTCAGCAAAACATTAATGAATTAATTAATACTACAAAATGTTAATGTAAATGCATACACCGCACGATGTGTGTACAAACATCACTGCCATTTGCCGTTTTTTCCTGATTCCTGATTGTTCATTGATCATAATGTTGACACTGCCATTTGCGATTCAAAGAGAAAGCACTTAACATGAAAGAAAAGTCAAAAACAAGCTGGCATGCTCTAGCTAGCTTGCTCAACATGAATAAATTAAAATGCAAATCCTCAAAAAATATTAGCCTTTATGCCAAATAATATTTTTGATCAGAATGCCATTGTGTCTGATTTTGTTCATCTGATCTCGCCATTTTATCCTGCTCCTTTTACAAGTGTCATAATAAAATTATGAACAACATGCATTTCTTGTGTGTTCATTGTGAGTTGGCATATTCTGGCAAAATAGTTATTTTTAGTGGAGTTTAGTATTTAAGTGCATGGGCGTAATTGGTGTAAAACGCAGAATGTCCTGTGTTTCAGCGTTCCATGGGCTGGCTGACTTCTGGTTGGAAACATTAATGACATCCGTGCATGAGATTTACCTTGAAAATATTATAAAATAACCTTGCCCAGTCATATGCACTGGCACTCAGTGTCTTTGTGGATTTGCAGAATCTGCCTGCATTTTATCTTATAAAATGTGTTTGGGGCATTTCTGGGCGTGACCCTTATTACGGATGGGGTAGCACCTTAGCATAGCCACTAGGGATGTGGCCAGATACGATTACATTATTCAGATTGAACAGATAATGCCTTCAAAACAGATACGGATACAATCCCAGCAGAATTCTCGCTCTTATTTTTTTCACCCACTGACTGAATAATGTTTATACACTGTAGGGTGGGGAAGGCCATGTGCATTATGCAAAATCAAAAAATACATTGCAGATTCAGGATGCAGCAAGTGTGTGTGCTATGACTTATTTTCATGTTTTGTTGGCCAGAGTGAACAGGTGAAGCTATCGACTGCTATAAAGGTTATTCTGAGTGTTTTCTGTAACTTATGGTTGCCATAACGTTAACATACTTGATATAGTCTAGCTAACTGACTGTATGTACTGGCTAATCTATTTTAGGTAACAGACTTTGCTACCTAAGGTTAACTACCTGTAGCTGAGTGTGTGTGACTAAGAAATTGAACCCCTGCACCCTGCTTGGAAAGGGTTTTGAGTTATGAATACATGTGGCAATCAGAAACTTGCCGCATGTATTCAAAAATCATATTTGAGATTCTGCTGCTGTACTTTACTGTAGCATTGCCACTATCATTAGCAGCAAAATATTTCAAGAATAAACAATCTGAGGGAGGCAACACTTGTGTGACGGCAGCTGCATTATATTATACTTTTTGCTGCCGATAATTGATTCTTGATTTCAGTTTTATTTTGAAATATTGCTGTCATGATCCATATCCGTTCTCGGTAACGGTAATTACCAAAAAACTGAATTGATTAAAAATAATGTGTATTTTATATTTATTTGCAGTTCAGTATTGAGTTTCCTCCAGGGGTGGTGGGATTTATTATTATAGTTAAATAATATTAATCATAATAGTAATAATAGATGGCAATCTCACTCAATTATTGTTCAGGAATAACCCTGAACATACTAATCTGGCTAATTTTTAAATGATTGTGGTGACAGTTTCCCAAAAAGATCTTATTTCAGCATCAAGGACTATTCCCTAAACAAATCTTATTGGTGAAACACTTGACTGGAGTTCTGGCACATTGCCCAATTGGAAGGCCGTTTGAGCTGAGCCAGACGGACAGCTCCTAAGTAAGTATGATTTATAACAAAAACAATCAATCTGCATTCAGTTCAGTGACCAAATCAGACACAACCACATACGGCCACTTTACACAACATCGCTGCTACAGAATTCAGCCATTCATTTATCACACACACACACACACAGTATAGCCCTCTAGAGCTGTGTTTCTGCCACATCAGAATTCACCCAGTCATTTATCACACCCCGATAAGACCAACACAGGAACACTCATTAGTGACTTGCAATTCCGAACTGAATCATGCCAATGTGCTGGGAGCTATGTTCCTGTATGTATTATTTAGTTATTCAGCATAATATCACCTCTGAATGTAATCATATTGCTTTTTGTACTCTCACCTCTGCCATATTAATATCTTTGCGAGTTGGCCCCTGCCATCACCATGGAAACCTGCATCCAGCATCACTGTGATGGTGACATCATTCTGATAGAGTGGATGGGCAAACATACAGAACATGATAGACACACAGCCTCAGCTGTAAGATTACAATGATTACGACAGTCATAATGAAGTTCTGCTTAAATAAATGAAATTAGCAAAATTGTCCATCGTGTAAATCTGAATCTGATCTTGGTCAGCACTTGATCAGAAAGCATTCCATTCTGGCTTTAGAATTAACTGCTGTGGACAAGTACATTTTAACATGTACAACCTGGGGGCCTCTTTTAGCATGAACAGCCCTGGGGCCATATTTTAGCATGGGTAGCCCTGGGGCCCTATTTTAGCATGGGCAGGCTTGGGCCCTATGTTAGCATGGGCAGACCTGGGGCCCTATTTTAGCATGGACAACCCTGAGGCCCTATTCTAGCATGGGTAGCCCTGGGGCCCTATGTTAGCATGGGCTTCCCTGGGCCCTATGGTAACATAGACAGGCGGAGTCCCTATGTTAGCATGCACAGGCTGGGGCCCTGTGTTAGCATGCATAGCCCTGGGGCCCTATTTTAGCATGGGTAGCCCTGGGGCCCTATGTTAGCATGGGCTTCCCTGGGCCCTATGGTAACATAGACAGGCGGAGTCCCTATGTTAGCATGCACAGGCTGGGGCCCTATGTTAGCATGCACAGGCTGGGGCCCTGTGTTAGCATGCATAGCCATGGGGCCCTATTTTAGCATGCACAGGCTGGGGCCCTGTGTTAGCATGCATAGCCATGGGGCCCTATTTTAGCATGGGCTGGATGGGTCCATATTTTAGCATGGGCTGGGTTGGATCTATTTTAGCATCAGCAGATTGGGTCCCTATTTTAGTATGGGCAACCCTGAGGCCCTATTTTAGCAAAGGTAGGCTGGGGCCCTATTTAGCACAGACAGGATGGCATGGGCAACCCTGGGTGGGGCTCTGTTATAGTGTGGGTGTCCCTGGAACCCTAAGTTGGCATGGCCCTATGTTTGCGTATTTTAGCATATGTACCATTATAACAGTATTGCAGCTTTTGTTCATATCTGAAAGCTGCAATATTTTTGTTCATATTTAGAAAAGTATTGCGATATCATGATCTTGTTTTGGATTGGAGGACATTGGATTTGAAATGACACAATGCATATGATGTTAAACTTTACTTTTCTTAAAATATTACAAAAAGTCTGTGAGGTATTTGAGTGCATGTTGCTAGTTTTGGGTAAGAATCTGCATGACGATTCAGTATTTTAAGAGTCTGCATTACATTTTGTTTTGCATTTGTATATACAGTTTGTGCATATATACGAGTTTACCTGAAGTGTAAATGTCCCATTGTATGCGTTTCTCTGGGAATACAGAATGCATGGCAAACATTGATAAATTCATGTCTTTGTAGTACAACTGTAATTTCATGTGAAAAAGAATGTGTGAAAAAGAGGGAGGGAGAAAGGATGTTGTGATTGAGTGTGCGTGCGCACCAAGACCTACTGTAACTCGCAGCAACAAAACCAACACCTACTGTAACACACAGCAACAAAACCAACACCTACTGTAACACACAGCAACAAAACCAACACCTTCTGTAACACACAGCAACAAAACCAAGACCTACTGTAACACACAGCAACAAAACCAACACCTTCTGTAACACACAGCAACAAAACCAACGCCTACTGTAACACGCAGCAACAAAACCAACACCTACTGTAACACGCAGCAACAAAACCAACACCTACTGTAACACGCAGCAACAAAACCAACACCTACTGTAACACGCAGCAACAAAACCAACACCTACTGTAACACGCAGCAACAAAACCAAGACCTACTGTAACACACAGCAACAAAACCAAGACCTACTGTAACACGCAGCAACAAAACCAAGACCTACTGTAACACACAGCAACAAAACCAACACCTACTGTAACACGCAGCAACAAAACCAACACCTACTGTAACACGCAGCAACAAAACCAAGACCTACTGTAACACGCAGCAACAAAACCAAGACCTACTGTAACACGCAGCAACAAAACCAAGACCTACTGTAACACGCAGCAACAAAACCAAGACCTACTGTAACACGCAGCAACAAAACCAACACCTACTGTAACACGCAGCAACAAAACCAAGACCTACTGTAACACGCAGCAACAAAACCAACACCTACTGTAACATGCAGCAACAAAACCAACACCTACTGTAACACGCAGCAACAAAACCAACACTTACTGTAACACATGGCAGCAAAAACCAATCTCTTCCAAAGAAATAACATAGGAACTATTTAGATTTGATTTCCCATTCCACTTATTTTCATTACTGTCATACACTGCAATATGTTGATTGGATTTAGTTTATGTTCAATATACACTCAGTAATCACTTTGTTAGGTAGACCTGTTCACCAGCTTATTAATGCAAATATTTAATCCGCCAATCATATGGCAGCAACTAAATGCATGAAAGCATGCAGACGTGGTCAAGAGGTTCAGCTGTTTTTCAAACCAAATATCAGAATGGGGAAGAAATGTCATTTAGGTGACTTTGACCGTGGAATGATTTTTTGTTTGCAGATTTTCATGCTCACTAGTCTCTAGTTGTGTGCAAAGAATTGTGCAGAAAAAAAAACAGTGAGCAAGAGTTCTGTGGGTGTTGTTAATGAGAGGTCAAAGGTGAAGGGCCAGACTGACAGGAAGCTGACAGGAAGGTGACGGTAACATAAATAACCACACATTACAACAGTGGTCTGCAGAAGAGCATCTCTTAACACTAAGTGGATAGGGTGCAGCAGCAGAAGATTTAATAAGTAAAAAATAAAAGTATAATAAATACCTAATAAAGTACCCACTGAGTGTATGCATGCATATTGCTTGTGTCCTTTCACTAAATCCATGCAGTGTCTGATACTTTTATAGGAATCTTTCTTTCAAATTCAGATTTTGCCAACAGACTTGCCCTGAGGACTATTCCAATTCACAATTTAAATAATTACAATTTAAATAACTACTCATTGTGTGTCATCATAATGCAAAATGGTCCCCCCAGCCATCATAATGCAAAATGGTCCCCCCAGCCATCATAATGCAAAATGGTCCCCCCAGCCATCATGATGCAAAATGGTCCCCCCAGCCATCATAATGCAAAATGGTCCCCCCAGCCATCATGATGCAAAATGGTCCCCCCAGCCATCATGATGCAAAATGGTCCCCCCAGCCATCATAATGCAAAATGGTCCCCCCAGCCATCATGATGCAAAATGGTCCCCCCAGCCATCATGATGCAAAATGGTCCCCCCAGCCATCATGATGCAAAATGGTCCCCCCAGCCATCATAATGCAAAATGGTCCCCCCAGCCATCATGATGCAAAATGGTCCCCCCAGCCATCATAATGCAAAATGGTCCCCCCAGCCATCATAATGCAAAATGGTCCCCCCAGCCATCATAATGCAAAATGGTCCCCCCAGCCATCATGATGCAAAATGGTCCCCCCAGCCATCATGATGCTGCATGTGAGGACCTCACAGCAGAAGCCTGTCAGGCCTGTAGTTTCCCATGGTGCACTGCCAGATAGAATATCCCATTTGACGTAGATAAGAAACTGGCCACAGATTATATGTGGCTACATATTATTACCTCACAGGCAGCTTTTCTTTAATGTATTTTTATTTAATGTATCTGTATTTATGTTACTGAGCTAGCTAGTTTGCTAAACCCGTCACAATTAGCTTACTATTTCGACAAGCAGCTGCCTTCCAGGCTTCACTGAGGGAGTATACATTGGGCTGGATGGAATCCTATTGTAATAAAGCTGTGAATGTAATGCAAGGCCATAGCAATGAAGCCTAACGCTGCTTTCACGTCATAGAATGAATGAATTAGCTCCTTCCGACTGGGAAAAACAGTCCACATCACCCTCTGACTTTAAACGCGAGGCAAAACACAAACAAATTAAGCGCATCAGCCACATACCATGCCACTTCTATACCATGATGTTTGCAGGTGTGAACCTGAACTCTCCGGTATTGTTCATTGTTTTTTTTGTGAGCCTCACCAAAGAAATCGGCTTGTAGGCTACGCCCTATTTGCCCTACGCCCTTTATTTTAACATGTTTTATGTAATTTATATTCAACTCAACTTAATTAATCAGGATTACCGGAGTGAAATATCACCCATTTTAATGTTGAATCATGTTGTGTTTTTATATGATATAAATAATTATAATATTCGATTGGCATAGTAAAATAATTTTGCCACTCAAAATCAATTAATTGAATAATTTTATTTCCGCGCACAATATGAACAGCTGAGAGGTTTGTTTGGTTCCTATGGAAAAAAAACTTCTGAAAAACATGATAAATCCCACATTATTTGTGCAAATGCATTTCCGATGGATTTACAGTCAATTTCCTTCGGCTCACGTGTAATAAATGAGGCCCATTATGTCTAACCATTTTGACTGTCTTGATTTCAAGCAATGATAAACTTGCACTTTTCATTTTGATGGCACTAACTAATTCATTAAAACAATTATTTAATTTTGAAACATGAGTTAAACATTTCAAGTGAGGTACACACTTTTGGAGGTGAACCATAATGTTGTGCTGTATGTATAAAATGTTTTGACAAATGCTCCTACAGTTATGAGAACATAGAAAATATTACGATAAAAAATATATTTTAATGAAGCGATTGTGAAAAACCATGCAAAAGTAGGGTAAAAGTGTCCAGTTGCGATTTATTGTAAACAAATCTACTGGAAAGCAACATCAAGAGCAATTGGTATATTGGATTGTTGCATGACGGTGGTTTCTCTGCTAAAGAGGAGCTCTTGGTATGAAAGGCATTGGCTGGTGAAATGCATTATGGGAATGAAAGGAAGGCCAAAGGAAGCTGAAATTTGCCTCAGAATGGGCAAAACTCATGAATCATTTAGGACATTTTTACACCATTATTTTTAAACATGTAACCCCTGACAACATGATTACAGATGGCGATGTGAGTGTATAATGTCGTAATAGCTCACCAGAAAGGCAGCAGGAAAAAAACCCTGCTAGGTTCACATTTCTAAGTAATGTGGTATTCGAATGCATGTTTCATTCATTACTAGTAAATAAAAATAATTTGTAAATCAAGCTACATTTTCAGAATTCCCACCTTCCTCCAATCACTCACTTATTTATGTATTTCTTTCTTTCTTTCAGTTTTATTAGTCACAATCAATCCTTCAAGAGGGGCAGCTCCTGCAGGGACAGGTAGCTATGGTAACGGTAAATAAGCCCCAGCAGTCAGTGTTTATGACTGAAAAAAAAAAAACTGCACTCAGATGGTCACAAACCCGACTGCCGCAGCCGAGGTGACTGTTATAACGCCCCCCTACAGTGCTGGAGGCCACTCAGTTAGCACACCATATGTACACTGTGCACCTAATGGGGATATTTACACTCCCTCCGGGCGATAATTAGGAGAATGTCCTGAGATAACTTTTTTTTAAAGTATGCATTAAAAAGTTCTGTTTTCTCTGAATGTTTAATGACTTGAGGGTGATTCAAGTTGGTTCAAAACCCTAAAGGATAAAACCATAAAGGGCACAGGTAAAATGGGACACGGAAGCAGGTTTTCGGCGATTGAAATATTAACTGTGAGGTGAACTGGAGTGAGGATGCTATTTTTGTATGTGTGGACTACAGCCATGGTGAATTAATGTGTAAAATCAGCATTAGCATGGAGCCGGTCACATGGGTTGAGAGGGGTAGCCTCCAGTGATGATGCATTTAGCCTCTGTGAAATCCCCACACTGATGGCAAACATACACTAATCATTAAACGAAGACAGTGAGCAGCTCAGCTCTACTGACGATTCAGGAGACTTATGAGTGCGCAACCTAAATACACAAACTGCCCCAAGGGTATCAGACTTAGAACCCTGGGCGGTCCGTGAGTCTTGCGAAACTCTCCACTGAGAGGGGCGGTTCTCCAACTACCTTGTATTGAGAATTAGTGAGAAACGTCATAACATGACATTCACTAAGACTGAAATGTATACAGTGCGCTTCTCAGCTCCACTGACCATGCGAGAGACTCAAGAGGAAGCAAGCTAAAAACACGAGCAGCACCGAGGATCTCCAACATTGCGCTCCGGGTTATCAGTGGTTCGCAAACTCCAGGTTATCGGGCGGCCTGTAGTATAGCGGTTAAGGTACATGACTGGGACATGCAAGGTTGGTGGTTCAATCCCTGGTGTAGCTGCAATAAGATCCGCATAGCTGTTGGGCCCTTGCGCAAGGCCCTTAATCCTGCATTGCTCCAGGGGAGGATTGTCTCCTGCTTAGTCTAATCAACTGTACATCTGCCAAATTCCATTAATGTATGTAATGCAAAGCTCTTACTGGGAGAAGCGATAACTCCAACACTTGCGTATTTCAGTGTAATACATAAAATAAGAACATGCACGAAGAAGGTAATGGAGTATCTTGGACAGGAGACTTATGCGGAAGTAACCTAAATACACAATTTGCCACATGGATCTCCGACTATCGGAGGTGTGCAAAGCTCTCTCCGATAAAGGTGTTACCTCTGACAGCGGCGTATTGAGACTTAGAGAAATATGTACAATAACAGACAGAAACAATGGTGAAAACAAAAACAATGAGTTTTGAAAGTGACAAAGAAACACCTTGCTATACTAAAGTAAATGTAATGCGGCTGTCAAACTTGGAAACAGCATGCTACGGGAAACAGATACACAGCAGCGCCAAGAATAATCTCCATGTACGGATAGGGGGAATATTGACTTATCCCTTAAACTTGATCAAAGCTGAAGGGAATCTTTTAATTACAAGAGGACCTCAGTACTCTTGGGTCCACCTTAGCACCAGATGGAAGCATACTATGTGCAATAAACTCGAACACTTGGCCTAGACAGAAGGAAGCTGCTAACGGGGTCTCAATTCCCAGAGGAATCCCGTCTTCCAACCGTTGTGTGTCTAATATTTGTGCACAAAATAAAGTGTCACAGTGAAAAGGTGACAGTCTGTCCTCACTATGAAGGGATGCTGCATGTTCAGCTCCCATACCCTTCGCCACAACAGGTAAATGAGAATCGTCAGTCACATACCTCACATAGTGCTCAAATGAAAATAAGACAGAAACGTGCAATGGAAAAAGGGGAAGTAACACACAAGCCCCGAGTCAAAGAAACGCAGCTGACCTTCATCGGTAATCAAACCACACGTGGCAGACAATTGGAATTAGTCGTCAGTACGAGGGTATTGATTACCTGAGTGGCGCTCATTGCCAATGTTCTTGATGCTGTAACTGCGTAATTAAGTGTGTTGCAAATGTAAGGAAATTGACACCTACTTGCTCAGATACTTGTCCATCATGCAATACCATCAGGGAGGCATCTGATTGGCCCCAAATGTATTCTGCAGCAGGACAATGACCCCAAACATACAGCCAATGTCATTAAGAACTACCTTCAGCATAAAGAGGAATAAGGAGTCCTGGAAGTGATGGTATGGCCCCCACAGAGCCCTGATCTCAACATCGAGTCTGTCTGGGATTACATGAAGAGACTTAAGCATTTGAGGCTACCTAAATCCACAGACGAACTGTGGCTACTTCTCCAAGATGTTTGGAACAACCTACTTGCTGAGTTCCTTCAAAAACTGTGCAAGTATACCTAGAAGATTTGATGCTGTTTTGAAGGCAAAGAGTGGTCACACCAAATATTGATTTGATTTAGATTTTTCTTCTGTTCATTCACTTCTTCTGTTCATGCATTTTGTTAATTGATAAAAATAAACTATTAACATTTCTATTTTTGAAAGCATTCTTATTTAAAAAGTTTTCTCACTGCCTAAAACTTTTGCACAGTACTGTATGTGCTACTGAGCATAGTAAATGGTAACTGAGTAACTGGGTAAGAAGGGCCTTGGTCAGGGAGGTGACCAAGAACCCAACAGTCAATTTAACAGAGCTTCAGAAGTCCTCTGCAGAGACGGGAGACCCAGCTAGAAGTACTCCATCAATCAGGCCTTCATGGTAGAGTGGCTAGATGGAAGCTACTCTTGAGCGTTGAGTTTGCAAGGCTGGAGTGGCTTCAGGACAAGTCTCTCTTCTCTCCCAGACTTAAACCAAAAAGAGTGCAAAGCTTGTAGAGACTCGCCCAAGAAGACTTGAAGCAGTAATTGTTTGAATTGTGTAAGTCTGAATACTTATATAAATGAAATATTTCAGTTTTAGATTTTTAATAAATGTCCAAAAATTTCTAAAAACATGTTCTCACTTTGTCTTTGTTGGTTTACTGAGTGTATATTGATTCCAATTAAAATTGAATCTACAACTCAAAAAAATGTTAAGAAAAGTGAAGGGGTCTGAATCCTTTCTGAAGCCACTGTACATTGCCTACAGTGCAAGAACTACTAGTATGAACTGATTTGTTCCTAAATTGCTTAAATCTCGAAAAATGTTGCATTCACCAATTTTCTTACTTAGAATTTTTTCTTAGGTAGGAACAACATTTGCAAGTGGTCCCACCCTGTCCTACGTATGATGTACTGTAAACATGCATTCCATTATTTCCTATGGAGAGCCCTGCAGTACAGAACCTCAGATCAAACTTTCAAATTGTGTGTTGCAGATCACGTAGGAGTAAAGATTGCTCAAATGTTTTCAGAAACTTATTTTAGTGGACTGTGTTGGAAAAATAAAAGGTAATAAACGGTCTGCCATATTATTATGTTTTTCCAAATAACCAATAGACTGCAGTCTACCCAGTCAGGTACCGACTACATGAGTCCATTGTTCTTGTTAATCCTATTGGACATCTATCTGATGGAACCCACCTACAGTACCGTATATACTGTATCATAACAAAAAGCTTCCTTTAGGACAGTTGTCTGAAGTTAGCTGTGTTTGTTGAATCCAACATGGCACACTCGTATGATGTTTTGGTTTTTTTCTTGTATTGTTTCTAATTCATGTCGTCTTATCATCATCACTGTGATTAACTTCGGGACAGTGCTGGTAAATGTGGGCAGCCAGCTAAACTCATCTGCACAATGCTGAGCTGGGAAGAGACAATACTCCACCAGCTCCAGCGGTAGGGTCAGCACTCTTTTCAGTGCTGATTAACCCTTTACCCCCAGTCCTGTGACTTTCTATTGGACATGGCAAATTAGGAAACACAACCCAAATTGGTATTTAATAGCACTTACAGCTGTTAAGGGCAGGTTAAGGGCAGGCACCACAGGTGCAAAGGGTGATTTTGCCCGGATAGGTCAGTTTTGAGATATCATGATATTTAGCTTCTTCAACTACTGTATTTCATAGAATATATGAACCAATGATCAAAAGCAAATTTAAGTTTTTATACCATCTGCGTCAAGTCAACCAAGCACCAAAACAAATTTGGCATTTCCTAAATGGCATTATGTACTGTACTTAACTTAAGGATATAGCTGCCAAGCTGTACTTGGTGCATCTTAACCCAAATAGTTGGGGAATTACGTCATTTCTATTTCATGGGGCATTTTATGTGAAAAAATAGCAAAAAACACGGACTTTTCTGGCATATTTACATTGGGTTTTTTTTTAACTACAGTCCATAAACGTATTGGAACGGCAAGACCAATTCCTTTGTTTTTGCAAAACACTGAATACATTTGGACTTGAAATAAAAAGATGAACATGAGACAAGAGTTCATAATTTCATATTTTATTTACAAGGCGGCACGGATGGTGCAGTGGGTAGCACTGCTGCCTCACAGCAAGGAGGTCCTGGGTTCGAATCCCCGTCGGCCGGGGCCTCTCTGTGCGGAGTTTGCATGTTCTCCCCGTGTCTGCGTGGGTTTCCTCCGGGTACTCCGGTTTCCTCCCACAGTCCAAAGACATGCAGGTTAGGCTGATTGGAGAGTCTAAATTGCCCGTAGGTATGAGTGTGTGAGTGAATGGTGTGTGTGCCCTGCGATGGACTGGCGACCTGTCCAGGGTGTATTCCTGCCTTTCGCCCAATGTATGCTGGGATAGGCTCCAGCCCCCCTGCGACCCTGATCAGGATAAGCGGGTTCAGATAATGGATGGATGGATGGATATTTTATTTACTTTTTTTTTTAATAAAAAAGTGTGTTATCTAATATGTGACCCGTTCTATCATAATCAGTCGCAACAGAAATCAATGTTTCTGTAAAAAAAAATCATTTTTGGCTGTTTTAGGCTTTCATCTTTAGTTTGTAGAAACATATCTTGGCTTTCATAATCTGCATGTCTTAATGCCAGTAAAAATATAGTTCTTAAGCTTTTAAACGTAGAATATCAAAGTAACAACGTAACTACAAACAACCACATCAGCTGCATTTGTGGCTACATTTTAATGTATTTGCTTTCATATCAAAACGATGCAATTCTGCCTCGTTATGACTTGCTTTGTCTTTAAATTCTTTATTATCTTCCAAAACGTTTTGGTGGCCAGGTGTCAACAGTTGCAGTTTTTCGGCAAAATTTACTGTTTGCTGTAAAATGCAATGTTTGCCATAATAAGCACCATATGAAAATGGGAATTTTATTCTTTATGGTATGCATAGCTATCGGTCAAAATGTGGTTTAAGAGGGTTTCTAAACATGAAAAGCACATAATTAAGTCAAATACTAACAACTTGCTAAAATGATGATGATGATGGACTGCAATTGTGGTTGGAACGAAAACCAGCATACACAGGGCTAGCCTACTCCAGGACCGAGTTTGCGGTAGAGTATTTTCTCCTCCGACCTGCCCGCACCAGCTGCGTAGCTTCCCAGCTCAGCCTTGCGCAGATCAGCTAAGCAGGTTGAGCACATTTTCACGGACACACTGGGCCGAAGTTAATGAAGATCTCACGGTGATGACGATAAAACAAGATGAATAAGAAAAAAAATACAATAAAAAAATAAAAACATTATACGAGTGTTCCATGTTGGATTCAACAAACGCAGCTTGTTGAATCCAAACGCAGCTTGTTAAAACCAACTTCAGAAAATTGTCCAAAATGAAGCTGTCCATTATAAGCAAGGGATCCACAGCGTTCATCTACATTGTGCATAACTTATCCGTGGCTTTTCTCGTGTGCGATAACACACAAATCACATTTTTTTATTGTAGGTCGATAGAGCAGGTCACAAATGCGATAATGTGTTTTTTAATTATGCACAATGCTAATTTGCATATGTTACGAAAAAAAAAAAAATCAATTTGTGTCCAAATTCAAAGTGAAACAATTTCCCCCCTATTCACCTGTGGTATGTCCCATTAAAAACTTTCGTTCTGGATAATTTATGTTCTTTTTGAAACCGCGCTTTTTGGAGAGCACGCAGTCCCACCGTGCGGTTCCGCCGAAACGCCCCTGGATGTCGCTCGTCCGCCATGAATTTCGCCCCGCCCTGAACGACCTGTATGTAGCTCTTCTGTATGTATGGTCGCCAGTGTGACGGAGTGTGTGAGATTACTGTCCGTGTGTGTATGTGTGCCTGTGCGATGAAATGGGTGTGCGTGAGATTATTCCGTGCGTATGGGGGAATACAGGCAGGATGCGAGCGCGTATTTACTTTTGCGTTTTGAGCGCGTGCAGCTGCTGCGAGGCACGTGAAAGGGGGCGGGGAAAGGTGGGGTCACCTGTTCTCCCCCTGCTGTTTCGTCACCGGTTTATGGCACCTGCCATGTACCTGTCTGCCTAATGTCCGAAGACAACGCAAACCAAATACACATTTGGCAATTGTGACCACAGAGAACTGATATCATGTTCGTATTATTGCAAACGAATCATGGATCATTTAAATTTTGAGTCGATATATCCATGACCATCTCTCGACCCCCTGATTTCCTTACGAAACCTGGTAACGCTTTATTACACCAAACACACAGGATAAAAGGAAATAATGTTGAGATTACGATACGGGTGGTGACTGATTTCGTTTTGTATGTTGTTGACTTGCTCGACCTATTGACAAACGGACACAAACGAGGTAGATTGTACAGAAATGTGATCAGTGTGTTATCTCACACGAGAAAAGTCACATTACCACATAAGTACATGAAATGGTTTATCGTTGGGCCACGGAGGAGCTGTGGAGACGCTTTCATATTGCAGCTCCATCGCCCCGTTCCTCCCTGCATACTCTCCCGCGGCCAGCTGCACGAGCGGTACAACCTAGAGGGAGTGGGAAAGGAGAGAGGAGGAGAGAAAAAAGAGGGAGGGAGGAAAGATAGGAGGAGAGAGAAACGACAGACTGACTACCTGCTCAATCGAAATACGGGCAATCTACTAGCACGCGCGCCCACAAACTGACCAACAATACAATAAACGCGAGCTAGCAGACGGGACTGGCAGAGTTTTTCCACGGGATTAACACACATTGAAATAACCCAGTGAAACTACTTAATTTTGAAGAAAGTCGGAAACCATGTATCTGAACAGGGAAGCGGAGAACAGCAAAGGTAACAATGAAAGTCATCATGTAATTGTACTTTTCCCCCCAGTATGTCGTGTTTATGTTTATAAAAATATGATTTTGCGTATGGTTAATGCTATTCGCGGCTGTTCTTACTACTACAATTGTGCGTAGGCAACATGTTATTTTAAGAGTGAACAGTGGCACTATATGGTCATTATATATATCTTGCCCGTTATCAGCGTTATTACTAAAACACACATGTTGGTATTCCTAGTTTTGTGCATGTCGTGCACTACCATTGACATTTCTCTCATCATTTGGGCATTCCCAGCAAGAGATATCCATTACAGTGTCCGGAAAACCGCGATAACACTTAACTGACAGCATCTGCGGTATGGAACTTCAAATTTGTAACAGACGAGGTTCATTTCCCCGCCTATAGCCCTCAGTTGTTTGCAGTGTTCTGCGATATTCCCGTCGTTCGCACTTGACAGGGGAACACAATACAAGGTCACAGCGTCCACATTCACGGGCACAAGTATGTGTGTGAGCGCCTCAGTGCGGGTCTCCCTCCGCCTCCGGCCGCGTGCGCTCCCTGCTCGTCCATTCCTAGTGGGCGCCTAGCGGGATCGTTGGGGGCAGACTTCCAGCGTGAAAATGGGGGCATCTGTTTGCATTGTTTCTCGCACACATTTTGGCGTGGTTCCACAATTATGTGGCGATCAAAAGAAATTCCTCTGTCAATCTGCCTTCCTTTCCAATTACAGCAGTATATTTCTGGCGTCATTTCACTGTGGGACAAGGGAGCGTGATTCTAATTTTCGACGAAACACCCGGTACACAAGATTAACACCTGCTGCTGCGGAGTGGGCGGAAGAAAGAGAGCGCATATTGTTTTGTTGTGTTCTTTTTGATGTTAGGTAATGATTCTGTGTAGTGTCGATGGCGGAATAATGAGGCTTGGTTCTGAACTACGGTGTGTGAACAATGTCACTGTACAGCTGGGGATATTAGGGATGGACGCGCGGTACTGAGAAAATTGTACCCCTGTCACTGAGCTAAATTGTCTCGCACTGCTTTAGAATTATTGCTACTTTGGTACTGTATTTCCCAATAGACACAACGCTGTCAGATATGTAAACATTGAAATGAGTTGCTGAAATATGCTCTTAAAACAACCGCGCGTCGGTGGACACGCAGCTGGTGACAGACAAGAAACATCGCATACCCAGTGAACAGATACAGCTCCTCGTGTAAATATTCTGAAGTTTCCCTGGTTGTATCGTATAGCTAGTTGTTGAGCTAGTGTATGGATGCGTGAGCGCATGCCATCAGGCTTGCGACTGTCTGATTGGCTGATCGTTTGTCTACTTGGTAATGGTTGGGAGGGTGACATGGAGTGGCACGAGACCAGCGGATCGTTCCCTGTATTTATGCGGGTGGTTCCCACACCGTGGCCCTCTTTGTGAATTCTCCGCACGTCTCAAGGTGGAGTTAAGAATATGGGGTGTGTGTTTGTGTGTGACTGTGCGCGCGCTCGTGGCGGTGTCTGTGTGAGTGAGTGGTAAGGGAGTTGTGAGAGATGTATTGATTGTGGACCTTTTTGCGAAATACAGTTACAGCTACCAGACGCCGACCAGCCTGCACGCATGCTATCCTATTTGCGAGGATGACACCAAAATTCGCATACTTTCTATCTCGATATCATATATGTTCACTAATAATATATCACATTCTTCACTTCAGCGAGCGGTGTAATTGTCCCCTGACCTTCAGACATTTTTGCAGCAGCAAAACCGGGAAATTGGACGAATATGCTCCGTTTTAATGTAATCGTGCGTTTTCCAAAGCTTGGCTCTTGTGCGAGGTAGCCCGTTTAGCATTACGCACAGATTACCCTCTCCCCATCTCTTTTTTTCAGAAGTCGACTATCTTTTCAGTCAATACTCGCTGGTGTTAAGGGAGAGCTACAGCAACGATCAGAAACACCAATTGGTCAATGTGTTGAGTTGGTTTTAACGGCTCCTTTGCTGTTAGTTTACCGGTAAGAATGACCGAAAAAGCAATTCCCCTTTGACACCTTGCCACTGTAGTGGAGAATAAATGGACAATAAAAATCACTGGGAGTCATTTTTGTAATGTCTACAAGATCGATGTCTTGTGCTGGCAAATTAAAAAAAGGACAACCTCTGTTGTGTCTGCAAAACGCTTCCAAAATATTTTCACCAACTTAAGCAGTGTTGTCATGTGCAGCTGCTGAAGTAAAAGAGACTGGTGAGGGCAGACATTACAAAGTTGTCCTTTTTTTTTGTTTTCCAACCCCACTACCCAGAAAAGTCTGAGAAACCCCAAAATCAGTTACCTGTTTTTTTATTTATTGGATTTTTCATGGGAAGAGAGACGGTATCAGCAAATTAGCAAATCAATAGATCATTGATTCATTGTATCATATTCAGGATGAAGGTTTTCAATAAATGATGAGGTTCTCGGACACAGATTTGTAGTCTGTCAAGTGCATGATCTAGGTTGTTACTACTCTACTTGCTTTCTGTCCAAATATATGGTGAAGAGAGAAATCCCTGGCCTTGGATTTTGGAACCCCTCTTGTCTGGATCATTAACTGGCTAATGCAGAGGCTGCAGGTTGAAATATCTGATGAAGGGATATTGCTGTATTCTTGAGTCAACCTATCAAATACAGCAGAACTAAACAGCTCAAACCCAAATTAAATGATGTTATTGCTGTGTATCTGAACTCATATTCCTCTATAAAGCACCCAAACGTGTTGGAGCAAGTCAGAATTAACATGGAACATAGTGTTAAAACTCAGCACACTGCACTAATTCATGGAACAACCTAACCTGTTAACTGGTCGACCTTTTAAATTCTGGCATCTTTAATCCAAGCTAAATTTGGAATGTAGCTCATATATGGCTCAGTGCTGCCTCAAGAGGGTGCAGAGGAACCTGCGTCTTTTAGGAACCTGCGTCTTTTCACACCTGGCTACGCTCGGATTCGATCCTTGTTGCCGTTTATTGTCTCCCAGATGGGTGGAGTAAGGAGTGAGTAAAGGAAGTTCTGTTAATGGAAGTACAAGTGAAAACATATTTTATTTCGTAATGCACGCAGTGAATTATCAGAGCTGGGAAAGACTATAGCCTAGCTCTTGTAAACTCTTTCTCAAGAGACAAACACTATGTAGCAGGTAAAAATAAAATGGTTTGACATTAAACGGGAAGCAAAAAGGGTGGTAGTTTCCATCCCACAATCAAGCCTGGAAGGCAGTGGTTTCAGCTCCGCCAACCAGAGATTATGTGCGGCTACATATTGTTATTATTTGCCGGCAGCTTTTCTTTAATGTATTTTCATGAAATTTATTTATCTACAGTTGGAACAGCAAGGTTAATTCCTTCGTCTTTGCTATACACTGAAGACAATTGAGTTTGAGGTCGAAAGATGTACATGAGATGACAGTATTTTTCTCTAAATTTGTTAAATAACTTAGAACATATCACCTTTTGTATAAGACCACCCAATTTTTTAGATGTGCAAAGGTATTGCAACATGTGACTGACAGGTGTTTCTTGTTGCCCATATGTGTCCTGTTAGATTGATTGGTTAAACAATAAATAGTTCTGAATGTCTACTCTTGATTTTAGCCTTGGGTTTTGTCTGTCAAGACAGCATTTGTGTTTGAAATGATGAACCAACATTAAGACCAGAGAGATGTCTTTGGGAGAAAAGCAGCCATATAATAGGGGACATCAATCAGAGCCAGTGCACAAGCATTGGGGATAGAGCTTGTACAACAACTCAGTCCTGAAGAAGAAAGAAACTGCTGGAAACTGCTGGAATACTGAGCAACAGACATCAAACAGGTCGACCAAGGAAAACAACAGCAGTTGAAGACAGAAACATTGTGAGAGCTGTGAAGAAAAATACCATAACATCAGTCAGTGACATTACAAACAATCCTCATAGGGCAGGGGTGAAAGTATCTCAATCAATCGTTCAGAGAAGCAGCAATATAGAGGCTATACCACAAGATGAAGCGAGATTACAATTTGCAAAGAAGTACAGAGATGAGCCACAAAAGTTCTGAAATTAAGTTTTATAAAACTGATGAGACTAAGATTAACCTCTACCAAAGTGATGGAAAGGCCAAAGTGTGGAGAAAGAAGGGATCTGCTCATGATCCAAAACATACAAGTACCATCAAGCACAGTGGTCATGGCTTAGGCTTGCATGGCTGCTTCTGGAGGGATATGCTACCAAATATTAAGTGTTATTTACTTTCATTTACTTAAATACACTCTGTTCCAATACTTTTGCTCGCCTAAGAATTGGTTGGTCTGATACTAAAGGTGCTATGTTCCACATAGTTTAACACATCTAGGTGTAAGTACCAGGAAATAAAAGCAGAAATTCTCATTCTTGTCTCAAGCCCAAATGTATTCACCGTATTGCAAAAACAAAGGATTTGTCCTTGCTGTTCCAATACTTTTGCAGGAGCTGTATGTTACTAAGCTAAACCCGTCGTGGTTAGTTTACTAGCTCTACAAGCGGCTGCCTTCCAGGCTTCACTGAGGGAAGGAAAGTACAGGGCTGGAGGAAGGCATTGGCAAATTATAGGAGAGACGCTTGTCTGGATTTCTACCGGAGGGTGGAATATCATAGCAATAGCTGATATGTTTTCCCTGTCCTTGCAGACAGCCAGAAGGAGGTGTCACAAGCCTTAAACCAAGTGATTATGTGGCCATGCTTCAAATCTTTTAATAAAGCAGTAAATGTTACGTAGAGAGAGGTCAGCCATAGGGACGAAGCCTAATGCTGCGTTCACGTCATATCGGAATGACCAAATTACCGCCTTTCTGACAGGGAAAAAGAGTTTGAGTAAACCGCTGACAGCAAACAAAACTCGTAAACAAATGAAGCGCATCAGCTACATGTCATGCCACTTCTATACCATGATATGAACTCCCCGTTATTGTTCGTTGTTTCTTCTATGAGCCACACCAAAGTAATCGGCTCGGTCTTTGAAGATGCACTCTTTCCGAAGTAGGCCACACCATGGCCCAAATCTTCTAATAGGCTAAAGCAATAAATGTACATGTAATATAAAGAGAGGCCAGCCATATAAACAGTGGTCTAAGCAGGCTACGCCCTATTTATAACAAACCTTATGTATTTAATGGAATTCAAATTGAACTCCATTTAAGCATTAATTAATCAGGATTACCGGACTGAAACACCACACATTTTAATGTTGAATCCTGTTGCGATTAATTATAATATTCAATTGGCTTATTAAAATAATTTAGCCACTCTAAATCAAAATATAATATGAATCAATGGTATGATAAATACACAAAACATGCTTTACAACCGTGCGCTTTAATTTCCATGCACAATACGAACAGCTGAGACCACTCATGCAGTTTGTTCGGTTCCATCTGAAAAATCCCACATTATTTGTGCGGGATTTCGTTCGGCTCACGTTTGATGAATGAGGTCCACTGAGTGCATATTACCTAGCTAAGATAAAATAAAATGGGGTTTTCCAAGAGCAGCTTTTGCATGTATCCATATCTTGTTTGGACAAGTTACATATTACACAGCGAATGGTATTGGAAACAGATTTAGGCCATTTCTTCTTCAACTTCACTCCACAGTAATACTTTTTGAAGTATTACTATGTTATGTCATGTTTCTATTGTGGGGCGACATGGCTCAGGCAGTAAGACCAATCATCTGGCAGCCAGTTCAATCACCTGCCCGGGCAGCGTCAAAGTGTCCCTGAGCAAGACACCTAACCCCCAAATGCTCCTGACGAGCTGGTCGGCGCCTTGCATGGCAGCCAATCGCCGTCGGTGTGTGAGTGTGTGTATGAGTGGGTGAATGAGAAGCATCAATTGTACAGCGCTTTGGATAAAGCCGCTATATAAATGCCAACCATTTACCGTTATCATTTCACATGCATACATTAGTGCATGTTTTATATGACTCTGAATGATTTGAATTTATTTGAATGTATTTATTTATTTATTTATTTATTTATTTTAGCAGACTATTCTTTAGCAGAGGGCCATTGCAGAAGACATCAAAAGTTGGGGAGGGTTGTCATTGGACACACGCCATGGCGATATCATGTACTGTAGGTGCTTTCAGTTTATACCTGACTGGGCTGGTCTGAATCCGAGTTCAGCAAGCAACAGCAGAGCATTGAAGACCTCTGAAATCATCGTAAAATACATCTGCTTCACATGTTTAATTTGACATCATACATCCTGAGTCCTGGCAGGTACAGTATTTTAAATTTTTCAACAGAATACAAATGTCTTGGGAGACAAGAACATGTTGGCATGAAAAATAAACTTTTGTTTTATTTTTACTGAATGTTTCTTGCAGTGTAGCACAGTACAATCTATGATTCTTGAGATTACGACCAGAGACTCAGGTCCCCTACAGGCAACAGCAATGAATTGCTGGGTCTTAAAAGCTAAAGCACCTTTGTGGCTGTCTAAGAACAATGCACTTTTAGCCCATTTGCATGTTTTCTTTCAGGTTCAAAATGACTGAAACACTGGGCAGCCACTTTACTGGGCAGCCTTCCATTGTCCCCATGTAGTCTGGACTCATTAGGTCAGGAACTCCAATCTCAAGCACTGGAGAGTCACAGCTTCTGGAATTTTCTGTGGTTTCCTTTCAATCTGCAGCTCATCAGCGGCTTTGGAAACAAAGCTGATGTCTCGCTAAATGAAGCACTTAGGCCCTGGAACTCAGCGGGGCAGCAGGTGCAGTGAGCTCCGCTCCACAGGGTCTGGGAAGGAACACTATGGCTTTACGAAACTGCCTTTCACTACAAACCCTCCAGTCCATTGGTTCTTGCAGAGTACCCCCATGATACAATAAGGGTAACCTGGTCAGGCTCATAGTAATGTAAGGTTAACCTGGTCAGACTTATACTACTGTAAGGTTAACCTGGTCAGGCTCATAGTACTGTAAGGTTAACCTGGTCACTGCCATAGGGCTGTAAGGTTTACCTGCTCTGGTTCATAGTACTGTAAATGTTTATGCCTCAATGCCTTGGTTAATTCCTGTGGAATACTCTTTTCCAGACAGGGTTGTATCTCTGGCTGTTCAAACAAACTGCCCCTGTTCACTCAGTCTGTTTTAGAATGCACGTCTGGTCTTTGAATGACATAACACGGCCTAGAAAGCCGTTATGATCAGCAGAATAATTCACCATTACTTCGCCCAGCGTGCACATTAGCACAACTTAAAAGAGTTTGGGCAGACCACTTGGTGAGGGTGAAATCCTGGTCTGTTCTGATGCATAAGCTGTTTGTCTGTGTGGCATTAATAATACCATGGGGCTAGGGCACATTTTGCACAGTGTTATTTTCTAGGATGTAGCTTCATGTCCATTGGACAGAATAAACCCTTGTGCCCAAATTAACTGTAGAATAGGTGGGACTAACATGGGCTTCTTTAGTAGGACGAATGTTTGGACAATTTGGTACTGAAAACAAGGCCGCAGGCTTTAGATTGGTGAAATGAATGTAATTGAATGGATTACTTGTTTCGTTTATTGACGGCTGATGGGCTTGTGAGGGCTTATATAAATATATTTGGGAATGGGGGAGTAGAGGGATTGGGTGCAGTCTGCATGTGTGCGCTTGCGTGAGACAATCGCCCTCTGGCAGCGCAAGCGTCAGGTTTAAAATAAAGATGTTGCCCTTAGCTGGGGGCAGTGTTGCCCTCAGCTGGGGGCAGTGTTGCCCTTAGCTGACAGGTAAGATGTTCGTCTTTTGGAATCTTTGGCCGAGTGGGAGGCCATGGTTCAAATCTCACCTCTGACTCGAACAAATCTCTAACCTGTAACACTGTGAAACAAAGCTGTGATTACTTCCAGCCTTTGCCTTTGAAGGCTGATTACACTGAACTTCGCTTAGCTTAGCATAGCTTAGCGTGCTGCCAACAGCAGGGTTTACAAGGGATCAAGGCACAATTTCATAAAACACAGCAAGCGTGAAATTCAATCCTATATCTCTTGGGATAATTGCAAATTACTTTTTAAAGATCCCCTGCTAATACAGTCCTTGTTGGACAAATGTGACATTTGTGTCTCAATTAATGAAGGAATGTCTAGCTTGAACTGGACTCAACTGACCTCTTGTGAAGTTAACTGTCAATTTAAAGGCACAGTAAGTGTAAAGTGACACAAAGACACAAAGACTACAGTATTTATGAAAATCTGAGGGTACAGTAAAATTGCTCTTCTGGTTACAAACATTTAATCAAATACATATGGTTATTCTTATTGAAACTAACTGACTTCCTTGGTGGACTTTTGCTCATGAGCCAGTTTTGAGGTAGGCTTGTCACCCTTGGGACTTGCTGCACTTTGTGCACTGCTACACGAATAGTCACATTTTGACTAACAACGTTAATTTATTACTCATTTCTAAATGGAGGGAAGTTTTAGTAGCCTAGTCGAGTTGCCTTTTCCTTTCCAGCTGGGTGTGTTCACCGGTTCTGAAACTTAAAGGACCGCACACAATATTTTTGCATAAAGCTCCTTTACTAAAACAATTGCTGCAAACTAAATTTCAAAGCATACACCAGTTTTTACTTAGGCTATGAAAATCTGCTTGCACATTTGCTTGATAGGTAATTCATCCATCCATCATCCTGAATGATGTTTGAATTATTTCTTCAAAGTTACATTATCTTGGCATTTTACATTACATTACATTACATTACATTATTGGCATTTGGCAGACGCTCTTATCCAGACCGACGTACAACAAAGTGCATACCCATAACCAGGGATAAGTGCGCTGAAAGACCCTAGACCTAGAGGGAAGTACAATTTCAATTGCTACCCGTACAACAAAGACCAGGGCCTCTTTTTTTTTTTTAAACAAATAAACAAACAAACAACAAAGCAAAAGTGACCAAACTTAACTATCCAAATACTGCTTACCAAGCCAACTAAAAATACCGAAACACAACGTAAATCACAAAGACAACAATTAAGGTTCACAGGGAGGTAGGGAGGGATGGGGAGAGGTGCTGCTTGAAGAGGTGCGTCTTCAGTTTGCGCTTGAAGGTGGGGAGAGATTCTACAGTTCTGACCTCAACGGGGAGTTTGTTCCACCGCCGTGGAGCCAGAACAGACAGTAGTCGAGAGCATGAGGTGCAGATTGACAATACAATAAAAATACAGTAACTTTTTGACATTCTCTGCACTAACAGTCATGCCACCACAACAGAAACATTCTCTGCTATGGAAAAACACTGTTACAAACAAAATTCTAATCCATGCTGACCATACACCAAGTGGTGCTGATATAGGAAGCCATCAAAGTTTTATTGTGAATAAAGGTTCTCTTTATCAAAAGACATGGCAGTAACAACTCCATTTTTTGTACACAAGTAGGCCTATTAGACCTTTTGAAGTACTTCATTTCAGCTTCATTTTGATCGGAAACTGTCCACCTTACCAACTACTTGGTTGAATATCTAACACATTTTCTGCCGAGACCCAACTTTGGCATTGTATATTTTTTAAATAAATGATCTATTTGACTTAATTTTTCTCGCGGCTGTTCTTAACCAACATATCTACGAGTCGTAGATCTTAATTTGAAAGTCATACACTAAGTGGTGCTGTTGTAGTAAAACATCAAGTATTGTTAACATAATCTGAAAGTAGTTTGACAGAAGACTGTCACGTTTTCAAGTTTCTTTCCTGTTTTAAAGCTATAGATAAAGATATGGTGCTCCAAAATCGACACAGACCCCAATGTCCACACGCCATCCACCCCTTATTCAAGAGCAGATATAACCGAGAATGACAAATCCACTGAGGCTAATGTTTTGGATGGTCTTTATGGAATATATAAAGAACAATTACACAAAATTTTAGCAAAATTGGAGTGGTCAACTCCCGCACCTGGTTGATAATTCATGGAATGACCCAATAGGTCATTGTAGAACTATGAATTGAATGCTTTAATATCCCAACAATAGGATTGTGTGTATGTCAACAACAATGACAAAATATCAGTATTGTCTGCCAATTTTTTTTTCCTACGAATGCCCACTTCTGGTTCAAACCATGCCCACTTTTGTTTTATCCAAATACAAATATTTTTTCCAAACAAGTACTGATAAAAAATAGAAATCGTGGTCTCTGTATACCCCTAATGGGCAGCAAATAAATACATCCAAGGGAAAATGATGGGAGGCATGAATGCTGAAAGAGAGTAAGTAAATATGCATTGTTGCACACAACATCCCCAAAACTTGTTGGCAGTAGATTCGATGTGTGAGAGAAAATAAGTGTGACCTTGGTTGCCCTGACCAGGAGAATTCTGCCCTGATTCATGTGCTTCTCTATCATTTGACATAGATATTTTTCCAGTTTTCATGGAGTTTGCAAAAGAAAAGCGTGTGTACTTGGCAGCTGGCGGGTGAGTTGGTGAGAAGCGCTTGTACTCAGGCTCTGTTCAGTCTAGCGGGGAGGCCATCTGGGAGCGTTTGTGAGAGAGGAAAAAAAAACGACGAGAAGAGTATTGCAGTACATTAATGTTTTATTAAGATATGATTGATGCACTGTTGTTTATTTATTTATTTATTTATTTATTTTTCACTGTCACGTTATTGCCACCCCTGGTTATCAGCAGGCCCTGTTTTCTGCCGTATAATGACGAAGGGCCATATCTCCACTATTTGTTCTTATGTGAAATCACTGACTGGGACAGTGTGATCAGCGACAGTGTGATCAGCGACACAGTGATCAGCGACGCAGTGTGATCAGCGAGAGTGTGATCAGCGACAGTGTGATCAGCGACACAGTGATCAGCGACGCAGTGTGATCAGTGACAGTGTGATCAGTGACAGTGTGATCAGCGACAGTGTGATCAGCGACGCAGTGTGATCAGTGACAGTGTGATCAGCGAGAGTGTGATCAGCGAGAGTGTGATCAGCGACAGTGTGATCAGCGACAGTGTGATCAGCGACAGTGTGATCAGCGACGCAGTGTGATCAGCGACGCAGTGTGATCAGCGACGCAGTGTGATCAGCGACAGTGTGATCAGCGACACAGTGATCAGCGACGCAGTGTGATCAGCGACGCAGTGTGA
>NC_083774.1:40362950-40365450 GCF_963514075.1 Conger conger | reverse complement strand
ATTTCCTGTTAATCCTGTTAAAGTCATTCCTGGACCATGTACCATTATGGCTTTGCAATATAATGTTGTGAAAGTCAAGTACTCTCATTTATGAATCTGTCCCTATTCAAAATAAAAAAACATAAAGATTGATTTACATAGTTTTACATCGTTTTTGATATACATCGTTTTTAAAACCCACAATGTCACATTTGATACACAGGTAAATATGATATGTGGAGGATGACTAATTGTCGCTGATTTTTAAATAAAAATGTGACTTATGACAATGACCTACTTTGTGCACAGCCCCGTCTTCTGTCTGGCTGTGAAATGAGCAGTTGGTCCTCTCCTGGGAGAATGCAACAGCTCCACAATCTGCATGCTTTTATTTTTGTGCGAGATGTTAACACTTTCGTGCATCGTTACGTCTGATATGGATCCCAGCTGTCGATCACTAATCAGCATTCAGCATTTTGTTGCACATTTGGTGAGGATTGGGGAAAGGTGATCTTATTTCTTAAAAATAATAAATCAATAAATAATCAAATAAATGACAATAATGAACAAAAGCTTTATGAAGAATGTCATTCTGAAAAGGTATGATTGGGGAAAGGATTTTTACACATTTTGTTAAAATTGTAAACAATTTACATTTATGTTGAAATCACATTTTAGCTTCACATGTCCTGCGCTTGTTTATTTAGAAAACTAGGGACGTTGTTTTAGTGTTTTTTTTGTCATTTAGGGATCGGGGTAAGATCCGCACAGCCATTGGGCCCTTGAGCAAGGCCCTTAACCCTGCATTGCTCCAGGGGAGGATTGTCTCCTGCTTAGTCTAATCAACTGTACGTCGCTCTGGATAAGAGCGTCTGCTAAATGCCAATAATGTAATGTAATATAATGGGTTAGGGTTAAAGACGCAGCAATGTCATACCAGGCTCTTACTGCAGCACAGTCTGAGCGGGTAGCACTGTTTAAAGACTGGTCAGCTGACCAGTGACACTTCAAGCTACTGGGTTGGTCTTCCTCGAAAGGTAGGTCAGTTTGTCACAATGAGCTCTCCGATTCATGCTCGGCATATCGCCCCCTAGTGGAGGTTGCCATCATGACGTTATTTACTGTTGATGGGACAGCAAATCAGAAGCACTCTGTGCGAATGACAAAAGTGTGTCTCGTGATCACATGGAAATGGCAAGCCTCACTTCTGATTGGCTGTCATGTCAACACCCAATAGATACCAGTGGTGATATCTTATCCCAGAACCGTTCCATGTGGCAAATGGTTGGCATTTATATAGCACCTTTATACAAAATGCTGTACAATTGAAGTTTCTCATTAACTCATTCACACACACAACAACGGTGATTGGCTGCCATGCAAAGCACCAACCAGCTTGTCAGGCGCATTTGGGGGTTAGGTGTCTTGCTCAGGGACACTTTGGCACACCCAGGGCAGAATCGAACCGGCAACCCCCCGACTGCCAGATGACTGCTCTTACTGCCTGAGCCAATGAGATGACTGCTCTTACTGCCTGAGCCAATGAGATGACTGCTCTTACTGCCTGAGCCAATGAGACGACTGCTCTTACTGCCTGAGCCAATGAGATGACTGCTCTTACTGCCTGAGCCAATGAGACGACTGCTCTTACTGCCTGAGCCAATGAGATGACTGCTCTTACTGCCTGAGCCAATGAGACGACTGCTCTTACTGCCTGAGCCAATTAATTCCCCGCCATCATCATGGTTTGTCGTCCTAATCCTAGGGTGTGAAAAAGGCGTGTAAAAATATGAGGTGTGAGAGTTTCAGAGGGGAAACTGCAGGGATTATGGGGTCTGATGGGCTGGAAGCTTAGAGTATACACTCACTGAGCACTTTATTATTTATTATTATCTACTCACTCAAGCGATTATCTAATCAGCCAATCGTGTGGCAGCAGTGCAATGCATAAAATCATGTAGATACGGGTCAGGAGCTTCACTTAATGTTCACATCAACCATCAGGATGGGGGAAAAAAATCTGATTGAAGTGACTTTGACCGTGGAATTATTGTTGGTACTAGACAGGGTGGTTTGAGTATCTCAGAAACTGCTGATCTCCTGGGATTTTCATGCATAAGAGTCTCTAGAGTTTGCAGAGTGGTACGAAACACAAAAAACATCCAGTGAGCAGCAGTTCTGTGGGCAGAAATGTGTTGTTAATGAGAGACATCATAGGAGAAGGACCAGACTGGTAAAAACCTGACAGGAAGGTGACAGTAACAGAAATAACCACACATTACAACAGTGGTATGCGGCAGAGCATCTCTGAACACACAACACATCAGACCTTTAAGTGGATTGGCTACAGCAGCAGAAGAAAATAGGTCTAATAAATATCTAATAAAGTGCTTACTAAGTTTATAATCTACAGAGACACCGACGCCAAGAGAAACTAATGGTGAAAAATTGAAGTATAATTGAAGTAATTGACATGATCCTTAATGTGAGGCACCTGATTGTAAATACAGTTTCATCGCAT